>NC_141545.1:52985602-53220602 GCF_021556685.1 Rattus norvegicus | reverse complement strand
GGCCCAGCTGAGAGCTGTGTGAGGAAAAAAGGTACGTGTCCTTCTTCAGTTGCCATCAGGAGATATCCCAAAGCCCAACTGACACCAGGACCTTGATCTCAAAAATCTGGCTGAACCTAGTCTAGTTCCTGATCCACAGAATACGTGAATCTATTTCTACATATTTTATGCTGCTAATTCAGGAGCTATCTATTTGACCATAGTAACTGACCATTGTACCCCGTGCTCTGTCTCCAACAGCCAAAGGAGATCCCATGAAAGACCCAAGTCACCTCACGTTGGTTTGCTGTTTGTTCATGGCTCTACAGTGTCCTCCCATCAACTTCGTGACCACCTCCTTTCTCCTGTGTCCCTATCCCATTATCTTCCCTCCAGCTGCCTTGGGCTGTTCTCTGAATACCCAGGCTACTTCTGTATTTGTACAGAGTCTTTGCACTGTATCGTCCGCTGCTGGAGATACTGTTCTCCAAACCCGTTGGATAGCTCGAGTCTCACATTCTTCAAATGTCAGCTTCCCCATGGATCCTTCTTAGCTCTACCTTGCTAAACCTTCCCACTGTCCTAGAACTTGCTGACACCAGACTCTGTTGTTGCCTCCCCTCTTGCAACCAGGAAATAGGCAATCAGGGAGAGCAGGTTGTTTTTCCCTGTGATTTTTATTCTCCCCTGCTGCACATCTCAGGCCCAGAGCAGTGTCTGATGTATTGCAACTCCCACCTCTGGTCTCTCTCTTTCCCAGACCTGGTGAGTTTATGAGCAGGTGATTTTCACAGAGAGATGGAGGCCACCGCAGGGGATCCCTTCAGGTTCTGCAATATTCATGTCCCACAGGAGGTCTTCCTGAAGGGCCTGAGCTCATATAGTAAAGGAAGAGTTCAGGCTGGGTCGGTTTAGCATCTGTCTCAGCTCTCAGCCAGCTCAGGCAATGTAACACCATAGAGCAAGCATCTGAAATACCAGGCATTGCTGACTCGTGGCTCTGGGGCTTGGGAGAAAACAGAGATAAAGAGAGTCAGAGATAAAGAGTCAGAGACAGAAGAAATAGGGAGAGACAGAGACGAGAGATGGAGATGGAGTCAGGAATAGAGTCAGGGAAAGACACAGGACTTGCACGCATGCATCCATGAGTGGTCCTTTCTTCCTGCTTGAGCACCATTCATACAGGCCTCCTTCCAAATGCTTCAGGGGGCCAGGGTTACCATCTATGAGCATGAAGTCCAAGTCTTGAGTTTGTGACAGGTACCCACTGACTTCTGTTGACTTTCTCCCTGCAATTTAAGGGTCATCTCATTTGGACAGAGGCAGTAGACCTGGTCCAGATGCTGACCCTAGGAGTTTTAAGAACAGTTTGCAGATGTTTTGGTCTCCTTTGAGAGATGGACTTTATTGTTCTCTAGACATTAGGCTTGGCTGTGGATCTACCCTGGTGGCTGTGGGAGTGTGTGTTACCCTCGGTCTCTGGTCTTCAGTAGTCACAGAACAAAGGTGACATGCTGACCTTTGTTACTTTTTTTTTTTTTTTTTTTGCTTCTTTTTTTCGGAGCTGGGGACTGAACCCAGGGCCTTGCGCTTCCTAGGCAAGCGCTCTACCACTGAGCTAAATCCCCAACCCCCCTTCGTTACTTTTATGAGCTCAGTATAGCGTGGGGGATGTTTGTTACACAGCTCCGTGTTTCCCAGCTTGACTGATAATTACCGTGAGTGACTGTCTGTTCTACTTCATGGCACAAAGATCAAAAGCGTTTTACAGGCATGTCCCAAACTCATTTTCTAGGTCCCTGAGAAACTGTAAAAAGAAACAAGACTGGGTCTGTCAGTGGAGGACACCAGCGAGGCTGGTGGACTCTTCTGGGGTGAAAGGGTTAAGAATAGGGTTCCTTGGACTCCATCCCCAACAGAGTGGCAAATCACAGATTTCCTGAGATCTCCTGAGAAACAATCTGGGCTATCCCTCTGCATTCCAAAAAAAGGGAAGGTGAGTCTTCACAGTCCAGGGACAGCTGGGTCCATGCTGCACCCCACAGTCCCAAGGATTCTGAGAGCACACACATGGGACATTTACCAGGGATTTTCAGCTTAGCATGTACTTCTACATGCTTTGAACAAACAAAGTATTTTCTGTATCCTATTATTCATTGTGGTAGTGTGAGGTGTGTTTGTCTCCACAGAGGCAGCCTGCTCCCAGGATGGTTCGTTGGTCTATTCACACACAATTTCCATACATCTCTAAAGATTACCATTTTAACAGCTTTGGGTAGATACCAAGAGGAAGGTACATTTTACAGTGCATAAATCTAATTTTCTCTGAACTCAATTTTCTCAGGCTTCAGAATCAATTTGGATCTGTCAGGATTTTATTCCGAAGTCCATTAATGTCCAGCCCTTTCCTTCCACCCCTCTCCAAACTTCCCGCTCTCATCCCGCTGAAAAAGATGCCTTGCTGATACAAAGTAACAGCTTTTTATCTCTTTACAACAAAATCTAATTAGGCCTGAAGGAGACTCACTAGGAGGCCTCCCGACTTGACATATGTCACAACTCTACTCCCTGATAAGGGCTGTGGTGTCCTTACACTCTTGACTGGCAGGAAAGGAAACTGCTGTGCCTTGTAGGAGGCTGTACCCTCTGGTCCTTTCTCATGCCCAGAGCTGACTGGCTCTGTCTTTCCACCCGAAACTGACCACCTGCCTGTGGTAAGCTTCCACTGTAGAATCCAAACTGAATACCACACACACTTCAACCCTATCAACAGTCAGCCTCTGTTGGACCAGTTTACAGATGGGGATGTGTCAGTTGTCCCAGGGAGTGGCAAAGCTTGCCACCCACAGGCAGTGCCCACATTTTTTTTTTAAAGATTTATTTATTCATTTATTATATATAAGTACACTGTAGCTGTCTTCAGACACACCAGAAGAGGGCATCGGATCTCTTTACAGATGGATGCTCGCCACCATGTGGTTGCTGGGATTTGAACTCAGGACCTCTGGAAGAGCAGTCGGTGTTCTTAACCACTGAGCCATCTCTCCAGCCCCAGTGCCCACATTTGCTGGTGAATCTGAGCCAGGAATAGTTCATACACCTTTAATTCCAGAGGTAGATGGATCTCTGTGAGTTCAAGACCAGTCTGGTCTACATAGCGAGTTCCAGGACAGCAAGTGCTATGTAGAGACCCTGCTGCAAACAAAGCAAAACACACCACAAACAAGTAAAATAAGAATTGTTTTACGTCAGGGAATTTTATTGTAAAAGATATAGACACCTCAATAACTGAGGGACTTTTCAAGGTCTCTTAAGAATGACAGTCAACAGGGGTTGGGGATTTAGCTCAGTGGTAGAGTGCTTGCCTAGGAAGCGCAAGGCCCTGGGTTCGGTCCCCAGCTCCAAAAAAAAAAAAAAAAAAAAAAAAAAAAAAGAATGACAGTCAACTCAGAGTGGGGGACGTGTGTGTGTGTGTGTGTGTGTGTGTGTGTGTGTGTGTGTGTGTGTGTGTGTTGACCTTGGGCCTTCTGCCCAAGAGTTGTCTTTGTATGCACTGGGCTGGCCAGTATGGTTTTATCTTCTGCCAACCTGGTGCTTGGACAGTGGTATATTGGCCAGCTGTCTAGAAGTGTTAAGGTGTTTGTGTCTAGTCCATGTGGGCCACTAGAGAGTGTGCCATAAATGGTGGCTCACAGGCTACAGAGGATCCCCTCTCTAGAGGTTGAAAGTCCATGATCACAGCTCAGTAGATCTGGGGTCAGGTGGGGCTTCCTGACATGTAATTACCTCACTGTGAGCTCAAGGGGTGGAGATTATAGCCCCGAAGACACTGCAAAAACCCTTGGGCTCTTCCTCCAGACCACACAAGTCCCAGGGCCCCTTGATGCCATCCCTATGGTGACTGTAGGAAAGCCACACTCAGGGCAGGTGTTGCTAAGGTGAAACTTGGGTGATAAGGTTTCCACAGATCAAGCTACAGTCTGGCCCTGTTGTCATTCCCCAGACAGCTGGTGACAAGGTCTGGTGACAACATGGTGCTGGCAACATTCATCTAGGGAAGGAAGGAAGAAGGAAATATGACCACAGGGTGAATGGAGCTTTTTGCTTGTCAACTACATGTGTAACCATGGGACTGGTGATATGTTCTAGAACCTTCAGAGTGTTTGGTGTTATTCATAAGAAATGTCCCCTTTTTAGGTTACATTTGCATTGTTAATAGGCCCTGCAGCATCTTGGGAAATCTAGGCAATTGTCTAAGCAGTCAGCCATATCCTGAAGGCAGATACCCCTATCCTGTGGTATCACCTCTCTCTCCTCTCTAGGTCTCCGTGTCTCTTTGTCTTTATGTGTTTGCCTCTGATTCTGTTTGTTTCTGTCTGCCTACCCTGGTTTATCTCCTCTGCCAGGCTTGATGAGAGAGATGAAGAACCTGAATTTAAAACCCCACCCTTTAAAAATGTTTTAAGATTTATTTTATTTTATGTGTATGTGTTTTCCGTGTGTGTGTGTGTGTGTGTGTGTGTGTGTGTGTGTGTGTGTGTGTGTGTGTGTAGGCATGCACGCACACCATATTCATACATTCATACGTGGTGCTCATGGGCACTAGAAGAGGGGATCAGATCCCCTGGAACTGGATTTACAGATAGCTGCAAGGGCAACAGGTGTTCTTCGCCTCTGAGCCAGCTCTCTAGCGCTCCCGTGTTTTTATGACAGGGTCTTATCGTGTCCCCTTGGCTGGCCTGGAGCCCCCTGTATAGACAATGCTGGACTTCAAGTGCCTGCGTTCTCCCTCTATTGAGACAGGGTCTCAAAAAACTGTAGCTCAGTCTGTTCTCAAGCTGGAGACCCTCATGCCCTTGCCTCTCCAGTGCTGGGGTTACAGATGTGTCCCACTCTGGCTCGCTGTCTCTCTGGTCTCACTGCTGTTCTGCGATTGCACTCTAGCCAGCAGGCTCCTATACATCCTTCAGAACCCTGCTTTCCCACTCTCCCGCAGGTCTGCCCTTGGGGTTCTCTCTACCAAGGCATGAGGCAGGGCCCTCCTCTATTCCTTCTCTTACTTTTTTCTTTTTAAAAAGACAAGGTTCTATGCTATACCTCAGGCTGTCCTGTCTTAGCCTCTCTAGTGACAGGGGGATTCCAGGTTTGTGCCACTGTTCTCAGCTTTCCTTCCTTGATTGATTGATTGATTGATTGGTTGGATTTTTGAGACAGGGTTTCTTTGTGTATCTCTAGCTGTCCTGGAACTTGCTCTGTAGACTAGGCTGGCCTTGAACTCAGAGATCTGCCTGCCTCTGCCTCCTGAGTGCTGGGATTACACGTGTGTGCCACCACTACCCCAGCCTCCTCCTCATTTTTATATCCCCCATCCAGCATGTCAGGAACCTCTGTGGGTCTGTGGGAGGAGGGGGTATTCTGCCCTGGTCTCTGACTTTCCTCCTTGCCAGCTCATGCTGGGCTGCAGCTGTGTTGACAGGGTTAACATATGTACCCCATTATAGCTCTCAGAAGCCCGTGTGTTGGGGTTGGGGATTTAACTCAGTGGTAGTGGGTTCGGTCCCCAGCTCCGAAAAAAAGAACTAAAAAAAAAAAAAAAAAAAAAAAAAAAAAAAAGAAGCCCGTGTGTAACTGATTTTGAAGAAGCCAATTCCCACTAAGTGGCAGGCCTCTGTTTCCTACAGGCCTCCAGCTCCTACTCTGTGGTGCGCTTTGTCTAGGTAAATAACGGGAATGACCTGAATCCCATCAGCAGGCTTTGTACACAGGACTAAGGAACTTAGTGCTCCACTCCAGCTCCTCCCTCAGGGTGTGGTCTGAGCTTTCCCCAAGTGGCATTAGGCCAGGAGTGGAGCAGAAGTCGCAGTGGGTATCGAGTATCAAGGTGTTGCACTTTCATGGTCTCCTTCCTGCCAAAGCCCTTATTAGGCACCTACTGTCTGCAGAGCCCATTCTACGTTGCTGAGAAAAGTACAGCCTTGTGTTGAGATGGGCAAGAACACTAAAGGAGAGGGAGAGAGAGAAGGGGGGAGGAGGAGGTGGGGCAGTGACACCTGAGCTAACAGTTAGCATCATCCCGACCCCTAATCCTGCACCACTGGGTGTGGCAGGGCAGTGGGAAGGAGGCTGGCGCCCTCTTCTGGTATCTAGCAGTTCTCCAGGTTTCCAGAGACTTTCTTTCCATGCCAGAGGGAAGGTGGGGCTCGCTGTCCTTGATCCTCAGAGACCTCTGAACCTACTTCATCATCTCCCGAGTCATCCTCTTGACTCGGAATCCCTAGGTCCTCCCAGATGCTCTGCTTTTTCCCTACACCCTGTGTAGGGAAGTCCTTGGCTTCCTGTGGAAATGGGATGTCCTTCAGAGGTTAGATGAGCAAGAGAGGGAGCTGGGAGCCGGCCATCTCCAGTCTGGTTGAGTATCCTTCCAAGTATCTGGTAACTGGACACTTTAGGCTGTGCCAAATACTTGTAGCCCCCAAAACACATGGTCAGAGATCCCAGACTGTAGCTACCTCAGAGTCACAGCACAAGGTCAGCGGGCACATGGACAGGACCTGACATGGTGAGGTTGTGGCTCAATCTTGGGATTCTCACACATACAGCAGCAGTGAGTAGAGCTTCACGTGGAGGGACTGGTAGTGGGGTTTGTGAAGGGCTGTTGGAGGGAGATGAGGCTGTCTTTCCCTCTTGTTGAGCCTATGCAAGCAGGACAGAGTAACTTACAAGGGGACCACCGAGGTCTGATCTGTCCCTGAGGCTTAGCCTTCTTCTCTGCTCATCAGCCTAGATATCTGCAGCTGGGGTCTGTCTGACCAGCAGCACCAGTGTCACCTATTGCTTGGGTTGGAGGTTGGGGGTACAGAGCTCCAGGCTTGAGCCTCTGGGAGCTTCATGCTCTGTGACATTCTACCCTGAGCCCAGTGTGGTAGGTCCCATATTGCAGGATACTTGATCACACTGTGAACCCTGAGATTATGTTGTTTACTAGAAAAACCTGTTCCTAGCTGTGGTGTGGCTCTGTCCTTAGCCCACACCTTTAATCCCTCTGGCTGGAATAAAGACACTCCTTAAGTAGATACCTTTAATCCCAATCAACAAAGGTAAAGCTAGCTTATAGAAGGAAGCATCCATGTTTAAAAGTGATGTCTAAATGAGTGGCAAAGCGAAGAGAGAGGAAAGAGAAGCTACTTAAGAGGGCAGTGCAGAGAGAAAAAAAGAGGAGGCAGTTTTACTAGGAGAGTTTTACAGAGAAAGACTGAGGAAAGAACAAGCTAGACACAGGCAAACACAGAATGAGACTGAGAAAGAGAAGCCGGAATATTAGACCGCATTGCCAAAGTTATTATGAGGTCAATCAGAGCAATTCAGTAAGAAACTGAGAGAAGCTAGACTGAATTAATGTGGACAGAAGTTTGAACCAGAACAACTGAGTTGACCAGCCAACCGGAGATCAGAAAGAAATAGGAAGGGTGAGCTTATTCAGCAGTAAGTCTCAGAGGCAGAAAACACTCTAGACCTAGATTAGATTGTACAGAGTCTAGAAGTTTCCAGGTCTAGGCCTAAGTTAGCAGATGGAGGTGACAATTACATCAGAAGAATAAAAGCTACTTTTACAGGTGCTCAGTTATATGGTTGTGTCCTGGGCTGAGGCTCCCACAGAATTTGCAAATGTAGTACCTAGTTACTAACAGAATAATTTGCCCAGGTGGGTAGCTTTGCTTGTGTGTGGTGTGTGCAGTGTGATGTGTGTATATGTGGTATGTGTGTGTTGCAGGTACACAGGCAGTCTAACCTGCCTCAGGACTGTCCTCTCTCCTGAGAAACATGCATGGGGGGGCGGTCATGTGGTATCCTGCCAATGCCAGTCTTCACCAGGACTGGAGACTTGCTTTTCCAGACATGGTAGGGTCTTCAGGCCTGATACCAAATGGAGGTGACATAAGTCTTCTTTGAGCCTTGGCCTGCAGCTCAGGATAGCACACTGTTACTTAGCTGAACTGTCACCCGCTTGTGGTTGTGCAACCAGCAAACAGATTGGAATCTGTCACTCAATTCTACCTCTGAAAGACATGTTAGAGACTAGGACAGAGGACGGCCTGGCCAGCACAGCTCTCACCCCTTGGACTAGGTCTCTCGTTAGACACAGGGAGATGAAGGTCTCTGTGTGTTTGCTTCAAACTGAAAAGCAGAATCCCCCAAACTGAAGGGTCATGTACGTAAACTCAACTTTTATTCTCCTGATGTAATTGTCATCTTGGAGGTCTTGGAGGTCTCTGACTACTAACCTAGGCTTAGTCCGGGAAGCTCTCTAGCCTCCCTACAATCTAAACTGGGCCTAGAATGTTTTCAGCCTTAGGCTTACTTCTGAATAGCCTCACCCTTTCTAGCTCTTTCTAAATTCTGGTTGGCTGGTTCAACTCAGTTGTTCTGGCCCAAATGCCTCTCTAAGCTGACTGATTCAAATCGGCTTCTCTCAGCTTCTGACTGAATATCTCTGCTTGACCTCAAACTAACTCTAGCAATCTGTCCTAATCTTCTGGTTCCTTTTCATTCTTTGCCTTGTTCTGCCTTCACCTGCAACCTGTGTCTGTAAAACTGTCCCAGTAAAAGTGCCTCCCCCTCCCCTTCTCCTCCATCCCCCCTCCCCCCCTTGTGTGTGTGCGCTGCTCTCTTAATTCACTGACTTAACTGACTGACTAGAACTCAGAGATCTGCATGCCCTATCTCCTCCTGATTGCTGGGATTAAAGGTGTGTGGGTGGATCTAAGGTGTGTACCTGGACCTAAGCTTTTCTTTACTGGAAACTTTCTGTATAGCAGGCTGTCCTTGAACTCACAGATCTGCTGGCCTCCATTTCCTGGGATTAAAGGTGTGTCTAAATTCCAGCTGGATCACACAGACCTGGGTAGAGGGAACGTCTTGTGTATTGTATGGACACATCACCTGCCAATTATAAAAACCTACAGCCTATAGAAAAGGGTAGACTAGAAGGTGGGACATCCGGGAGTCAGAAAGAATTCTGGGATAGAGCCAGGTCCTGGATCCACCCAATGTGATGAGGCGGACGCACAGTACCTGAGCACAGGTAACCAGTCACATGGCAGGATGTAGAGTAAATAGGTTATAGTAAGTTATGATCTAGTCAGAGAAGAGCCTAGCTATATGGCCAAGGTATTCATAAATATATTTTGAGTCTGAGTCTTATTTTTGGGAACATAGAGCTGGGAGGAAGAACCAGGCTCAAACTTCTACAGACCTGAAGGTCTTTGGATGTGATCCCTTGCCAGAGATTCCATGTTGCTGGGTTACAATTCCTCTAGACAGGTAGAAAACACCTGAGCAGTTTCCTTCAAAACTATTAGGATGGACAGAGCCCTGGGCCAGATCCTAGACAGTTGGAGAAGCTGGCAAGAAATCGGAGATCTCAACAACCTATGCAGCCTGCAAGAATCAGGGACGTTGGTGGTGTTTTCTGGGGATATGATGTAAGCACTAGAGACCTTCAGGGCAGTGTTAGTGAGGGAACAGGCTCCAGGCATGTAGAACCAGATATGGCCACGAGGTGCCAGCAGCACTCTTCATACCAGCCCAAGAGTCCTGGCCAGGAGGAGGTAGGCCAGGGGGTTGCCTGCCTTTCTAAGCTGGCTTCAGGCCAGCTGCAACCTGCAGAGGTCTGACCTAGGGAGCAGCTGGAAGGCAGGTAGGGGTCCTCACAAGAATACCTACCTCTTCTGGCTTAGGCCTGTGAAGTGGTCCCTGCTCTTTTTAAAAGTTCCCCTCTCTTTTCTCCTTTCGTATTCTTTCTCTGTTTCCTCATCTCATCCTTGCCTATTTCTCTTTGTCTGATGGTGTCTTTCTGTTTGCCTGTCTTTCTTTGTCTGCCTTTCCTTTCGATCTTGAACTGTCTGGGCTCAGCTCCTAGGGCTCTCTTTTTAGCTGGGTTGTCTCCAGATGGCACCTTAACTTTCTATTTCTCAGTGTCCTTATTTCTAACCTAGGAAAACTGTGGTAGGTAGGGCTGCTTTGGAGCTCAGATAAGCAGCAGTGTGGCTTGGAGGATCATGGTCTTGCACATATCTGTGTTACATTAACGTGAAGAACCTGTTTTGTGTGGTCTGAGGCCCTGTGAATGACCACTGGGCATGTGTTCCAGACACACTCTTCAGCCTTCCCAGTCAGCTCTTTCTTATTCCTTGTACAAGTGGAGTGAGTAGAGTTGAGAGAATAGCCAGGTACTGGTCCAGGCTCTACTACGTAGCTCTCAGGGTCCCATTATCCCTGTGGCTTGGCAGAAAGATGTGCTTAGGGTGGAAACCTGCATAGACTTCATAGTTCCAGAGCCAGCCTAGGGCTGTGGTCTCCAGTTCCCCAAAAACCTAGGCCTAACTAATGTGTATGAAGTCTTTCTGTTGTTCAGAGGTGAGGGCGAAAAATACAGTCACACAGCTGGGGAAGACAGCCTACATCTTAGCACCTACTCCAGAACCCAGCTGATTCTATTGAGTTCACATTGACATAGAAGACCCCACCTAATACCCACTCTGACCTCGCAGGCCCTTCCTAACAGCCCTGCACAGGAGGTCTACTCAGCAGAATTGGGAACCTCATCTCCTTGTAGCATCCTGTGTCACCAGCATCATAGGACCCGTGGCCCCATTTCTTCTCTAAGCTACTGCCAGTGGCTCAGGAGCAACACTCTAATTCTGTTTGCAATTAAAAGAAGGTGCCCTTTAAAAATTGCTCACCATTTCAGCATCTAGGCAGCAAATTATCTCAAAGTGGATTCTCTTTGTTCTGAGACTCTAATTGATGGGCTATGTGTATGCATAAGCACGTGCATGTGCGTGTATGTACATAGAATGTGCCTGGGGGTTTCAGTCCTAGTCACATGATGTAGACATTCAAGGGCTTTACAAAGACACAAAGTCCCGTGCCTGCCCCACAAATTACTATTTTCAGCTGGTTAGAGGAGCCTTGACTCCCAGGAAGCTGCAATGGGTATCTTAGGAAGACCTCAGTAGAAAGAATAAGGTCTCAGGTGTTTGGTGCATAAGGGCCAGGCCCTGATGCAGAGGTCTCTGCCCAACCTTGATGTTTGAGCTGCCTTGAAGTTCCCAGTAGGCTCATGATCGTTGCTTCCGAGGCTCCATTCTAACCCTGACCTGGGGAATGAAAATCATATTGTTTTCTCACTCAGACCCGGTGAAAAATTCCAACTCAGCCATCAGAGGTGTATGCCACCTCTGTCAGGGACTTATAGGACGCGTGAAGTCCCAGCCTCTACTTCAGAATGTGGCAGATGGACACGGGTCACTGCAGGTGGGATTTAGGGTAAAGTAGCATGTTCTAAGCCAGGACCTATGGAAATTTGCACCAACACAGACACAAAGAAGCCATTTAAGAAGGAGGCACATGGGGGCTGGAGAGATGGCTCAGTGGTTAAGAGCACCCAACTGTTCTTCCAGAGGTTATGAGTTCAATTCCCAGCAACCACATGGTGGCTCACAACCATCTGTAAAGAGATCTGATGTAAAGAGGCACCACCCTCTTCTGGTGTATCTGAAGACAGCTACAGGGTACTTATATATAATAAATAAATAAATCTTAAAAAAAAAAGGAGGCACATTTGGGGGGAAGTGCTTCTACAAGTCAAGGAACTCCAAAGATTCCAGCCTCCCTCAGCAGTTCAGGACCTAGCCTGTGAGCTTAATCCTGTTGTGTAAACCATCCACAGAAGTGGATACTGTCTGGAGGAGGGGACAGGGTACAACTGTTAGAAAGGTCTTAAGCCTGAGTGAGGGAACCCAATCACAAAAAAACCCACACATGGTATGCACTCACTGATAAGTTGATATTAGCTTAAAAGCTCGGATTACCCAAGATACAATCCACAGACCACAGGAAGCTCAAGAAGAATGACCAAAGTGCAGATGCTTCAGTCCTTCTTAAAAGGGGGAACAAAAATATTCATAGGAGGAGATATGGGGACAAAGTTTGGAGCAGAGACTGAAGGAAAGGCCATCTAGAGCCTGACCCATCTGGGGATGCAGCCAATATACATACAGCCACAAAACCCAGACAATATTGCTGATGCCAAGAAGTGCATGCTGGCAGGAGCCTGATATAGCTGTCTCCTGAGAGGCTCTGCCAGAGCATGACAAATACAGAGGCGAGTGCTCACAGCCAACCATTGAACTGAGAATGGGGTCCCCATTGGAGTAGTTAGAGGAAGGATTGAAGGAACTGAAGGGGTTTTTGGCCCCATAAGAACAACGATACCAACCAACCAGAGCTCCCAGGGACTAACCACCATCCAAAGAGTACACATGGACAGAACCATGGCTCCACCTGCATATGTAGCAGAGGATGGCTTTTTGGGCACCAATGGGAGGAGAAGCCCTTGGTCCTGCCAAGGCTCAACTCCCCAGTGTAGGGGATTGTCAGGGTGGGGAGGCAGGAAGGGGTGGGTGGATGGGTGGGGGAGCACCTTTATAGAAGAAGGGGAGAGGGATGGGATGGGGGCTTACAGACGGGAAACTGGGAAAGGGGATAACATTTGAAATGTAAATAAAAAATATCCAATAAAAGGAAGGAAGGAAGGAAGGAAGAAAGGAAGGAAGGCCTTAAGCAAGGGCAATGGGCCCAGTGGGTAGCAGTTGGCATTTCAACACTAAGTCTTGGCTACCTCTGTGTATTGTGGCAGAACGATAACTTCCTAAGGAAGGTGAACCTGCCCTCCAAACCCTGTCTGTTTTCTCAAGCTAGGTTGTCTTGTACTCTCTACAGAAGGAGGTTCTCTCCTTTGCTTTCCTCCTGCTCCTGGCAGTATGGTGAACTGTGAGGAAGTGGGTGTGGAAGGATGCTCTCTTCTTGAAGGACAGGTTTGTTCAACTCCGGCATTACTGTCCCTGCATCCCACCTGTTTATGTCCACTGTGTCACGCAGACATCCTCGGTGGTGGCTCAGCTCAGCCCAGGCCTCCTTCAGCCCACAAGAGGCTACCAAGACCTCAGGAATACAAGCAAAGCCTAGACATTGTATAGTTGAGGGTGTTTCTGCAGTCAGAGAAAGTAGTCCCTTGCCTTGGCATTCCTCCTACTCTGGAGTCATGGACATGTCCCCAGCATGCCCTCAGTCATAGTTTTATCTGAGGACAGGAAAGCTTCACAGGGATGTCTTTACCTAGGGTAGGTGCACTTTGACGTTGAGCTACTCAACTTTCAAATCTGCGTTGCTGGTCTTAGCCAGAACTGTCCGGGGCCTCTGACCCCTCATCCCAGCTGACCTATGCCCACCAGGGTCTGGAGAAGGAACTCACAGGCACCCCACTTCCAACTTGGTTCCCTGCCTATGGTGAGAGTTTAGGGGCACAAGGTCCTAATGGTTTGGATCCTCCAAATCCAAGAGACACGCTAGTCCTGTGTCTAAGATTCATCATGTAGGGAGTGGAAAGAGTGGCCCTATGGTGGGTGCTGCCTCACATCCAGGAATCTTTTCAGGTGGGCATTATATGTGTCCATGTGTTCTAGGATGCTGATCACCCATCCCAGAGCAAGGATCTATAAAGCTAAGGGGGAGAGGGTGCTGTGGCTGGACTTCTCAGAAGCATTAGACATTGGCAGCCCTTGGATGGGGTCTGGATGGGGAGATCAGGGACCTTGGTGGCTTCGGTAACACAGAATGGGCCCTGACTTTCCTATCACAGGGTCAGACAGATAGTGGTTTACAGGAGCGAGGGGCATGGAACAGTTCAGGTCAGGGCACATCCTGAAGTTGTTAGAGTAGGCTGTAGATACGGAGCTATAAGCCAATGGATCACTCCTACAGTCTATCCCACTGAGCCCTGGCTTATCTCTGGTCCATTGGAAAGGCACTGGGGTGGAATGAAGGCCTTTTCTTAGCAAGCCTGGAGAATGAAGTTAATGGCTGAATCAGGGTTTAGACAAAGCCTGGGGCCTTGGCAGCTAAGATCTGGATATGAATGACTTCGTTGTTGGTGGCCTTCTCTTAACACTGGGAGTCTCTCCAGAAACTACCAGGCAGCACATGCCGACAGTGGGCAGGGAGGCTCCAGTGGTCTAGGTTTCAGCTGCGGTAGCTTTGAAAGCCATTGGCACTGCCTTGAGGGCCCCCCTGAAGCTCTTTAAATTCCAATCTGGGAACTGTTGTTCTCCTTGTCTTCCAGATCGCTCTGCACGTCCCCCCAAATAAAGCAGTGTACATGCTGCTCTGTCCTTGCGCTGCATTCTCGGATGGACGTCTGCCAGGCCTCCCATGGCTCTCAGCTTGTGGCATCCAGCCTGTGATATGTCCTAGTTTACAGACAGGCACTTGTACTGTCTCCAAAGTTGTACGGCAGATTCTTCTACTAACACCCTGGAGGCATCTGTCCCTGGGAGATTAAGTTCTCTACAGGCACCGGCCTTTGCTGTCATGCTTCCTCCCTCCCATCACCAGAGCTGCGTTGCCCACACCACTAGTTGGCATCAGCTGCCTTTTAATTAACCACTTTGCTCTTCCGAGGTGGCCTTGCCTGGTCTGCATTTCCCCTTCTTGTGAGTCTAGGATGACCCTTCCCTCCTCTCATCTCTGCTAACACGGGGACATTAATATCCAGCACTTCCCCCCAGATACCCAGCCAGGTTTTCTGCCTCGAGTCTGGTGGCTTCCGCTCCCTTCTGAGCCCCGCCCGGCTAGAACTAGATCCATCCATCACAGCTTGGCCTTTCTGCTCCAGTGCACTTCACCTCAGCAATGTGTCTTCATAAAGTCATGGTTCCTTTGCCATGATTCTTCCCTCTCCTCCTTAACACTAGTCCGTGGAGGTAGAGCCTTCATCATCCCCTTGACATTAGTGGCCCTGCAGAGGAAGGGGGAGATGGAATGTCCCCGACACCCGAGGACAAATGTGATTTCTACGACAGGGAGTGACTTTATTTCCCACAGGCATGGAACGCTGGAATGTGCAAGGCTGTGGTTGGGTCAGAGAGTGAGCACTAGCCTGATGCTCGCAGACCCGTGCTGTGCTGGCCTCTGACCCGCAGATCTGCTCAGATGTGCTCCCCCACCCTCCAGCTTCCCTGAGCCCTGCTCCCAGGCCCTGAAGTATACAGTCCTGACTGTTATCCCTCCAGCGCCCCCGCTGGAATAGCACTGACATCTTTTGAGCTCAGACTGAGCAGGCTGGGACAGTCTTCCTTTTAGCAGATCCCATCTGGGTCCCCTTCCCGGTTCCATGCCCCGTACTCCTCTGGGTTCTGTGCCCACCCACGGCTTGTCTTCCACCACCCGGGGTTCTGCCAGCTATTTCTTTGTTCCCCCTCCCTGGCTGTGAGTCCTTGAGGGCAAGGGGTATGCGAGGTCCCTCTTCAGGGAACAGCCCTCATTTGGTATTAGGTACAGATCATATGCTTTGAAGCCTCAAAACCATCCACATTTCTCATCTGTAGGGTCCACAGTCAGAGCGATGGAGCTTAATTGAATACTTTGCTAGGGAATCTACAGGCTGGATTAGGTCATGGCTGGGCTCTCGTCTTGACTTGAGGTCAGTTTCTAAGATCATGGAGTGGACAGAGCTCAGGGTCTTGCAGTTGCAGCACCAAGCTCTCTTCTCAGTCTGTCACCCAGACTCTTTCCAGTTCCCGAGTGTTGCCTCTGTAAGGCCAGCAGGAGCATCTCCACGGAGTTTTAGGGAATGTGATATTTCGAATGGCTGTTCCACCATCCTGGTCATCATGAGTGAGCCTCATTGTCTTAGGGTTTCTATTCCTGCACAAACATCATGACCAAGAAACAAGCTGGGGAGGAAAGGGTTCATTCAGCTCACACTTCCATGTTCCTGTTCATCACCAAAGGAAGTCAGGACTGGAACTCCAGCAGGTCAGGAAGCAGGAGCTGATGCAGAGGACATGGAGGAATGTTACTGGCTTGCTTCCCCTGGCTTGCTCAGCTTGCTCTCATGTAGAACCCAAGACCACCAGCGTAGGGACCGTACCACCCACAATGGACTGGGTCCTCCCCCCTTGATCACTAATTGAGAAAATGCCTTACAGCTGGGTCTCATGAAGGCATTTCCACAACTGAGGCTCCTTTTTCTGTGATAACTCCAGCTTGTGTCAAGTTGACACACAAAACCAGCCAGTACACTCATCAAAGGTACAAAGGCCCTACCATGTACCATGACAGACCCTACTCCCGGACTGTCACCTCAACCCCCACCACACTCCCGGGTAAGCCAGTGCCCTTGGTAAGAGGGGTGGTAGCTCTCCTCAGGGAGTTGGTTTAATGTTCTGTGGGATCAGAGGCTCAGATGGGATGTGGCAGGGCTACAGGGGAAGGGCGAGGGAAGCAGAACTTTCTACAGCTAATGGGGTGGACCACTTCACGATCAAGATCGAGGAAGTCCCCGAACTAGAATATTTTCTATGCTTCTTCATGTGTAAGCTATGCTTGTTGTGGAAAGTTTTGTCTTGTTCTGTTTAGAGTGAAGATAGGACTGTGGCTTAGAGCAGAGAGGGGGCAGTTTGGGTAGTATATCACCGGCCCTAAGGCTGGCCAAGAGGTTTGTAGTTGCTTCATACTTCTATCCCAAACTCAGATTCCTTCTGACAGCACCCAGTCAGTCGGTCTTAGGAGGCTTCTGAGTGCAGGGGCACAACCCCATGGTCCTCAGTTACCTTCTTCTGGTATGGGTAAATCTCACAGTAATTCTCAGTGCACATCCATGTGGGTAGCCAGTGGCACAGCCTCTATCCTAAGAGTCTGAAGCCTGGGGCTTGAGCCCCACCCTGGTCGGCATCAAGTGTATCGCACACTACCGGTTTAAATGTTATCAAATATCCACCAATTTTAAATCTGATTTTTTTCCTCTGTTGTGTTTTGAAGCCAAGACGTTTAGTTTTCCTTCACTTTTAAGGCTCCCCATAGCTGGGAAGATCAGTGATTCTACTGATCGTAATAGTCTGCGGCTCAGCCCTAGGATGCCAACATGAGGCTTTCTAGCCACAGCGCTCTGAGGCTCAAGAACTCAGCAGAGTGCTGGTGACTTCCTTAGGAACTCTCTTGTCAGGATTCCTGCTTTCTGTCAGGCAGCTCTTCTCCAGAAGCTCCCTCGCTGCCACATCCCTCCCACATGGCTTGTTGCAAGCATTTGAACCCATTTGTGAGCCTGCCTGACTTTGAGTACATCAGAGATTAGATTTCAACACCCATCCACACACACCACAGTGTCCTTCTGCAGTTTTCCTGACCCACATCCTACCAGTGCTATGACTTCACAGGTATCCGTGACCTCTGTCCCCTATCCTGGCTGGAGAGCTGCTACCCCAGTTGCAGAAAGGAGGCTCTGGCCTTGTTCTTGTGTAGGTAAAAGCAGGGCCTGCCGTGCACACATCTTGCTTCCAACAGGGTCAGAGCAAGCATTTCCTGCATTCGCCAAGTGCATCCCAGTGTGCAGTACAGAGCTGTGAATCTTGTTTTAAAATTAATTACATTTTATCGACTGCTGGGCAAGAGATCAAACACAAACAAATCTCCCGTAATCCCCCTCAAATGCAGAGCAGGCCCCAGCGTGCTCAGCATGGGGGTCTCTGCAGCCGGTCACTGTTCTACCTGGCAAGGGGTGGTGCGGTTGTAGGACTCAGACCACACAGCACGGAATGGTGAGAAGGCACAGATAAGAAAATCTCTCGGTGGATTTCAGGTCCCACCTCAGCATCCGGGAGAGGAACTTTTTCTAGACTTTCTGTCTTCCCAGTGTGCCCTCTCCTGATGGGCAGAGTGCTCATTTATATTGTTTCTCTTCTGCTACTTACTTGCAAAAAGCAAGCTGGATGAGGTAACGCTAGTCTGCTTGGCAGAGCTCTGCAGTCAGGGGCTGGAGAACAGCAACACATGGCGTTCGTTGCCTGGAAAATGTCTGCCAGATGGACGGAGGGACAGAGGTGGATGGATGGACGGATGATTGACGGATGGAGGATAGATGATGGGTGGTAGATGGGAGAAGCCATATATGAGTGAAGGGATGGTGAATGGATGATGGATATAATGATACATAGTTAGCGGACAACCCAGCCTATCACGGGCTAGCTCTTCATCTTACCCCAGTGTGGGGAGGGATAGCTCTGCCCCTCACCCCAGTATGTTAAGAACCCTGTACCTCATGTCCACATATCATGGTTTATCTCTGCATCTCACCCCAGCAAGTCATGGACTAGCTCTTCATGCCACTCCAGTGTGGTATAGGCTAGCTCTTCACTTGCCAAGGTTGGGTAAGTGAACCCAACAGGGCTTGGTCCTTCTGTGACTTCTGAAGTCGCTCTCACTGTTCCTGAATATGGACCTGTTGCAATTATAACCTGGGCCATGTGGTAGTCTACTGCTCTGCCCCACAAGGTAATAAGGGGCCATCCCTACTTTGGGAAGGAATCACCCCAAGTGGGTGCATGAGTATATGTTGTCTGTTGATTTTGGAACTATTGCAGATGCCAGGAGCCTCTGCAGTCACACAATGCTGACCACAGTTGCTGGTCTGTTGGCTCTCAGGCCACTGCTGGTCCTGTTCAGAGTTTCCCAGAATGCACAGGGGTAATGTCATACTTTCCTCAACACTGAGTTGATCGCCCCCTTTCCCATTTGTCCTTGGTAGTTGGCTTCCTTTTCTTTTCTTTTCTTTTTTTTTTTTTTTTTTTTTTTTTTTTTGGTTCTTTTTTTTGGAGCTGGGGACCGAACCCAGGGCCTTGCGCTTCCTAGGCAAGCGCTCTACCACTGAGCTAAATCCCCAACCCCGGCTTCCTTTTCTAAAACCGAAAAAGGAACAAAAAACTGCAAAGACAAAACTCATCTCACAAGAACGGTTCACTTATCCAAGACAGAGAGACAGGTCCATAGCTTCTAGTCAGGGAAGGAGGTGGTAGGCCCTGAAGTAGGCTGTAGGCCCCAGTAGCAGTGAGGTATTGTCACTTGTGGGTAAAGTGTAAGCAGCTGGGCTGGAGAGATGGCTCAGCGGTTAGGAGCACCGACTGCTCTTCCAGAGGTCCTGAGTTCAAATCCCAGCAACCACATGGTGGCTCACAACCATCTGTAATGGGATCCGATGCCCTCTTCTGGTGTGTCTGAAGACAGTTACATTATACTCATCTTATAAATAAAATAAATTTTAAAAAAAGTGTAAAAGTGTAGTTTGAACAGACTAGTAAGAAGACTGGCTTATTTTATTTATTTATTGTCTCAGGTTTGCTGTGACAAAACACCATGACCAGAAAGCAGCTTGGGGAGAAAAGAGTTTATTGGTTTGCATTTCCATATTGTTGTTCATTATTGAAGGATCGGTACAGGAACTCAAACAGGGCAGGATACTGGAGTCAGAAACCAATGCGGCAGCCGTGGGAGGTGCTGCTTATTGGTTTCTTCATCCTGGCTTGCTTAGCCTGGTTTCTTATTGAACCCAGGACCACCATCCCTGGGATGGCCCCACCCACAATGGGCTGCTCCCCTCCCCCACTGATTGTTAATCGAGAAAATGTCTTACAGCTGGATCTCGTGAAGCATTTCCTCAACTGAGGCTCCTTCCTCTCTGATGACTCTAGCTTCTGTCAAGTTGACACAAAACCAGCCAGTGCACTTTTTTTCTGTGTGTGCGTGGTATGTATTCCTGTGCATGTGTGAGTGCATGTATGCAGGTATGTGTGTGTGTGCAGATATATGTGTGCAGGTGTGCATGTGTGTACAGGTGTGTATGTGCAGATGTGTGTATAGTATGTGTGCCCGTGCCTATGTGTATAGGTGTGTATGTGCAGGTAGGTGTGTGTGTGTGTCTGTGTGTGTGCAGGTGTGTGTATGTACAGGTGTGTATGTATAGGTGTGTATGTGCAGGTGTGTGTGTTTGCGTGTGTATGTGTGTGTGTGTGTGTGTGTGTGTGTGTGTGTGTGTATGCAGTTGTGTGTGTGTGCCAGAGGTCCACACTGGGCATCTTGATTGGTTGCTTTCCACCTTATTTATTTTTTAAAAAACTAATGCGTGTGAAAAATTTATTTCATGTGTGAGAGTGTTTTCGCTGCATGTGTACATATATATGTGCCTAGCTGCATGTGTACATACATGTACGTGCCTAGTGCCTGTGGAAATCTGAAGAAGCTATTGTATCCCTTGGAACTAGAGTTAAGAGTGGTTTTAAGCCCCCTGTGGGTGCTGAGAACCAAATCTGGGCCTTCTGCAAGAACAAATACTCTCAATCACTGAGTCATTTCTTCAGCCTCCTTATTTAAGAAGTATTATTGTTATTGTTGTTATTATTATTTTATTGTTTCGTGTGCATGGGTGTTTTTCCTCTATGTATGTCTGTATACTCTTCGCACAGGGGACACTCAGAGGCCGGAAGAGGACATCAGATCCTCTGGGACAGGAGTCACACAGACGGTTGTGAGCTGCCATGAGATTAAGAGCATCCAGTCACTAGTTTTTGAGACAGGATCTCTCACTGAACTGTGAGCTACTTGATTCTGCTAGAATGATTGGCCAAGAAGCTCCAGGCATCCTTCTGTCTCTGCCTCTCCAGTGTTAAAGATTCAGGCATGTATTGGGAATACATTTACCAGAATCTGAACTCAGGTCCTTGTGCTTTTGTGACAGGCAGGTTATAGACTTGATCATCTCCCCAGAATCAGGCTGATTTTTAGTTGGTTTATCATGTCCTCCTAGTTGTACGCACCTCAGGGAAGGCTACTTGTACTCTCACGGTGCTCTGAATAAAGGCTAATGCCATCATATAAGTCCTGGAGGTGACTGACTCCTCAGTTCTGAGTCTTTACCCTGACTCCCTTCCTGTGGTTAACGTATTGGTTTGTACCACCGCCACAGGACTGTAACACGGATACCGCCATCGTGAAGGTCACATTCTCCTGAAAGGATACTTAAGGCAGAAGGGGGCCAAGCAGGAAATATTTCCTTCTTCCAGGATAAATGTTTTCTCTAGAATTCTCTAGCCAAGTTTGCTTAGTGAAATAATAAATGCAAACCAGCAGCAAAAGGAGCCTTCTTTGTTTTTTGTTTTTTTGTTTTTTTTTTTAAATTGGCTTAAACAAACCAATGTATTCCAAGCTAAGTGGAGAGTCCAGGTTCCATTTTCAAGGAAGGAAGCAGTAGTTACTGCTCCAGGAGACATGACTGGCTTGTCACTACAGAGGAAGAGAGTTGCCTGTCAGCAGTGCCTTCCTGGAAGTTGGTTCCCCTCTGCAGTTGTCTTCCTTCTCTTCCTAGTCACCCATATCCCTGTTGTGACCTGCAGCTCCAGAATTGCTGGAGGGCTGGATCCATTTCCTGTCTATCTGTCTGTCTGTCTGTCTGTCTGTCGTCTGTCTGTCTGTCTTCTGTGCTTGTCTCCAAGTTCTCTTTCCTTCGTTGCTCTGTTCTTGGGGACACGCAGGAAGCATTCCTCCCTAGCCTTCCCAGGGTCCCATTTCCAACACTGTTGTCTCATGGTTAACATTCCAACAGTCAGCCAGAGAGAACTATGTCCTGTGCCTGTAAAACCAGCACTTAGGTGACTGAGGAGGAAGATGATGGGTGCCAGGTAGGCCTGGGCTACTGGGTGAAACCCTGGCTTGGTAAAATGAAATCAAACCAAAGCAAAGCAAATCTGTAAACGTTGTTGTTGTTGTTGTTGTTGTTGTTGTTGTTGGTGGTGGTGGTGGTGGTGGTGGTGGTGGTGTATTTTTGAGACAGCGTTTCAAAATATGTATAATAACCCTGGCTATCCTGGAACTCACTTTGTAGACCAGGCTGGCCTTGGGCTCACAGAGATCCGCCTGCCTCTATCTCCTGCTGGGATTAAAGGCGTGTGCCACCATGCCCAGCCTATTCTTTTATTTTTTATTCTTTGTGAGTATTTGTTTTGCCTGGATGTATATGAATCATCTGTGTGCCTGGTGCACTGGCTCGTCTGGAACTGGAACTGCCTCTTCTTCCCTCTCCGAGGTTCTTTCCCCTTTCCAGGGTCTCCTGTTCCTGTCAGTTACCTGGGACAGGGACAGTCTGTGGTCTCCCTCTGTATCTCCTTGGATTTTCCTGCTGGAAGACTGTGGCTTCCTGCTGGATATCTCTGTCACCTACCTGGGCTTTGACTTTTGCCTGTTTGGTACCTCATGGACTCCTGTTCGGTCAGGCACATACTGATGCTGGGCTGTGAATAGATGTGAATAGATGTCACTCAAACCAGTGATCCTGAGTGATGGTCATGGCTTAGCTGTAGTGGATAGAAAGAGTGGATTCAAATAGAATCCAATGTTGAACTCAGACTCAGGGCTCCCAGCCTGGGAGAGCAGTCGAGTCTCAAAGCCAGCTCCTTACTTATAATTCAGCTTTAAAGAAGCTGTCAACAGCTGCAGATACTGAAGCCAGGATCAGATGATAGACATTTGGTCTCATAGGCCCTTCACACACTCACAGCAGGCCATTGGAGGTCGACAGACCCTGTGTTGTTTTTGACAGGATCTCGCCGTGTAGTCAGTCCTCTTGGCCTGGAACTCACTATGTAGATCAGGCTGGCCTTGAGATCTACTTGGATCCACCTTCCAAGTGCTGGGATTAAAGTTGAGCACTCGCACACCTAGCTGACCCTGTTCTTTGGGGATGAACTGTCTTCAGATGACCCACGGACAAGTGTTCAGCAATCTGTCCATCGTAGCTCTCCTTCATCCTGTCAGCCAACACAACATATAAATCTACCTGCTATGTCTGCAGGGAGCTCCTGGCCAGCTGGACTTGGGTTATACTTGAGGCCGTTCCGTTGACCTTCCAGTTTAGTTCGTCACAGGATATGCCTGAATGCCGGGGAGAGGGAGGCAGCCTGGTAGGGAGGATTGATGATGCACACAAAGCAAGACTGGAGCTTATCTGAGGGAGAAGGTAGGAGCCCTGCCTTGATCTGCGGGAAGCAGCTGTGCCCCCCTGGGATCCTCCCACACAGCATGGGAAGCTGGGTGTGTAGTGGCTTGGGAACAAGAACTGCCGTGGGTATGGAAGCCTCTGCTGTCTGCATCCAGCCCCTGGCCAGCTGCTTCTCTAACATCTGCCTATTTTTAGCACTCTGTACAGCTGCCTGGCTTCCTTGGCACCTCTGGCCCTGGACCCTACAAATTACAGACATGTTATCAGAGACTGAGCTGCAGGCAGAAGCTGCAGTCTATTAAGATTTGAAGAGATTTAATGTAACAAGACAAACAGGAGAAGGAATTTAATTTAGTGATAAAAAGAAGTAATCAAATCTCCACTGTGGACACAGGGCATTCGCCCGAATCGTTGATTGTTTCCATACATCAGCATGTAGTCCATTATGAAGCAATTAACATGGTGACTGGTTTTCCAGAATGACCAGCCTGGCAGGTCCCATCCCTCCAACACTCCGGAGCTGGGTGGACATTGTGAGGCCACGTGGGAGAGACGCCACCTTGAAAATAGTTTTGCGGGCAAGTCCCACCAGGAACAGGCTCTAGGTTTGGACTCTCTGTTGTCCTTTTTAGCAAAGGCAGACTTCCGGAAGGCTCATTTGCAGGCATTGTGTGGCATCAATGCCAGCACTGCCTGGTTTCTGCTGCTTCAGCAAACATATCCAAAGATTTCTTTCTCCTGTTTGGTCATCTGCTCTGAGGAGTGCCAGAAACTTCTGTCGCATTCGCGTCTTCTCAGGGGCGGCTGTGGTGGGATGTAAGAACTGGAGAAGTCCTGTAGCTGGCCTTTGCTACTTTGTGGGTTCTTCTTTTTCCCACCCTCTATCTCCCCCCAACTCCATTTCACCCCCTATCTCTAGAGAGGAGAGAAAGAAGGCTTGAGGGAACAGAGATAGAGATCCCTGAATCTAATTCTTTCCTTTTGTGTCTTCTTTGAGCACAACTACCATAACCAACTGCGATCAACCTCCCGGAAGGACCACCAACCACCGACCCTTCCTCTTGGGGCCCTCGAGTTTATCTACCCTCTGAGAAGTTCCCAGAATTTCTAACATCACACAGTCGCAGAGGCTATCTGCAGCTGGTAAAATCACACCCCTGGTAGAGGGGGGAGGCAAATCACAGTCAGCTGCTGCAGACGGCCGGAAGCAACCAGCCCTGCATCCCCACACCTGGGATTAAAAAACGAAAGCACATTCTTATAACATTTCTGTGTTGTTTTCTTTTAAAGAGACCAAAATTCCAGAATCCCCTCTACAGAGTCCCTTACTCATACCCCACCCACCAGAGCACCAAGGCTCTACGTTCTCTGCTGAAATTTCTCTAGCAGCTCCCTCAGCACGTGGAACTCAGCCCAGATCCTTGAGGACTTGGCCTGTTCTTCCTCCTCTATATCCAATTATCCCTAGGACTTCCTGCCTCATCACCCAAGCTGGTCTCTGCCCAAGACCTTTGTACACCTTGTTCTTCTGCCTAAAACTTATCTTAGGCCTCATATCGAGATGTTAAATGACCCAGCTCTTTGGTGTATTTGGCTAAGATCATAGAGCACGATTAAATACATCTGAAGCACTACTAATGTAAGGGAATTCTAGGCCTTCAATTGAAGTAGCCATTTCTAATGTTTATTTTTTTCCCTCTAAGTAAACAAAAATGTTGGAAACAGGGGCAGGTTGACTCCATAATTGTTAGTCCTGTCTCTGGTGTCCTGATGCCTCAGGACCAGTGTTTGGCTAGACGACCTTATGACCTTTATGAGACAAGCTAGCTAAGTCAGGCCTGGTGATGCTTATGCTCACACCTAAATCCCAGAACATTGCAAGTAGAGGCAGGTGGGTCTTTGTGAGTTCAAGGCCAGCCAGGACTATACAGTGACACTCTATCTCTCTCAGTTCATTCCCACCTCCTAAAAAGACAAAACAGACAGCCTTGAACATTACACACAAGCCTCAAGGAAGCTATACTTTGACCACAGGTGCTTGCTGCCAAAGTCCCATCCTAAAAGTCCCATCCAAGCCATGATTGCTCCAACAGATTGTTTCAGGCATACCTGGTAAACATGAACAGTCACTTCCTCTCAGTGCAGAGCAAGGTACGAGAGCTGTAAAACTCGTCACCATGGACCCAAGGGTCCTGGAAACTGAGGCCTATGTATGAGGCGCAGTATCAGTAAATGCTGCCTGCTGCTGCTGTCTTCACTGCTGGAAGCTGAGGATTACAATAGCTGCCAAGATCCAGGGCTTCTGGTGGTTAAAGCTCAGAGCAATAGCCTCCAAGCTGAGAACAGAGAGCTTTTGGCTTCTGAAGCTGAAGCAATAGGTCCCTAGCTCCCAGGGCTTGGAGTTGTGAGCCACTAGGTCTGTCTGTCCAGCCCCTACGCCATGGGCACCGAGGCCAAGAACTGTTAGCATTGGAGGAACATCTTCTTGCTACCCATAATTCCTTTCTGGGTAGAGCAGAAGGACCCAGCCAGCTGCTGAGAAACAATGTGACAGTGGGGTTGGGGGACAGTTCCCTTACATTCACAAACAAGAACAAGGCATCAGGAATATGTCTTCTTTGCTGGAGGCCATTGGTCTCCTCTTGAGCCTCTTCATCTTGCAGGCCTTTCTCACCTCTTTGGTGCCAGGATTCAGCCTTCATTCTTGTTTTCACAGCTCCTGTGTATGTCTCTGAGCCTCAATTCTCTCTCTCTCTCTCTCTCTCTCTCTTTTCTCCTCCTCCCCCCTCCCCCGTCCTCCTCCTCCTCTCCTCCTCCTCCTCCTCCTCCTCCTCCTCCTCCTCCTCCTCCTCCTCCTCCTTCTTCTTCTTCTTCTTTTGAGATATGGTTTCTTTCTATGTAGATCTGGCTGCCCTGGACCTCACAGAGATCCACCAGCCTCTACCTCTGGAGTGTATCAGTGTCATGCATAGCCACAAAACTCTCTTCCTTTCTTCATTCATATAAGGAGATGTTACTGGATCTGGGACCCCACCCTAAATTCAGGATGGCCTCACCTAGACACCCTTACTTAAATACAAAAATCTACCTCTCTCTCTCTCTCTCTCTCTCTCTCTCTCTCTCTCTCCCTCCCCCCTTTCCTCTCCCTCCCCCTCCTCCCTCTCTTTCTCTCTGTTTCTTTGAGACGAGGTTTCTTGGTGTAGCCCTGGCTGTCCTGGAACTTGCTCTGTAGACCAGGGTGGCCTCGACCTTGGAGATCCACCTCCTTCTGCCTCCCAAGCACTGGGACTAAAGGCGTGAGTCACCACCTCTGGGTTCATATTTCCATATAAGGGCAGATCACAGGCCCCGAGGCTGAGGTCTTGGGCCTTCTGTTCAACCTTCATTTTTCTTGTATAGGGGGAAGCTTGCCTGACCTGGAGACTCACTGGTCACTCAGCTAAAGGAAAACCCTTTTCTGTGTCAGTCACCCTCATTACTTTGGTGGCAATATTTTGATATTCAGCAGTAGATAGCATTCGGGAGTCAAAGAATCAGAAAAAATATAATTCAGCAAATGCTAATTATGATTTTATGGCTTCAGCAAGGAATTACAAGCTTGTATCAAAACCTTGGTTGAAGGGCCGATGAGCGTATGGTGGAGGGGCTGTTGTTGGCTGTGAGCGTGGGTGATAGCTGGGATGGTAGAAGGTGGGTCATCACTTTCTAACAAGCATCATGGCTCTGCTCTACTGGTTGTCAGAAACCAGAGGCCATTTCTGAACTTGACACTAGGATTCCCAATCCAAGCCAAGTAGTATGAGTTTAAACTCTTCACTTGAAATCACCAAGTCCTTGATGAGTGTTCGGGTGTATGCCACAGAGTGTATACCCGCAGAGGCCAGACAAAGGCATCAAGTCCTTTGGAGCTGGAACTACAGACAGCTGTGAGTGGCCTGCCATTGATACCAGGACCCAAAGATGGATCCTCTGTAAGAACAGTACCCACTCTTAACTTCTGAGCTGTTTCTCCAGACCCAATCATCAGATTCCCAAAAGGTGCCTGAGAGAGGGGAACAGACTGAACAGTACTCTAAAAATATAACCAGATAAGGCCAGGCACTGAGATTAATGTCCTAAGGAGTCATGCATACTGGCTGTGCAGAACCACAGTGTGATCCTCAGGGTCTCCCAGCAGACTGGAGCCCCAGGGAAGGGCCATTACTGCAGCTAGGATTCAAAGGACATTGGAAACTTCTCATGGGACACTGTGACCTCAGGGCTCTGGAGTGGAGCCTCAGAGAATGTGTGGCTGACAGGAACATGAGCTGCCTGGCTCTTCTGAGCTCTGTTCGTCAGGCAAGGAGGTCAGAGTATGTTCAAAATGTCTCACATTGGACACAATAAACTAGAAGACAAGGCTGTGCTACTGAGGCTTCTGGGCTACAGAGCTAGGGCTCACATCACCACGGCTACCCACGTTTGCTGTCACTGACATTGGAGGCCTCTTCTCCAGGGTGACACCTTCAGTGGGAGGTGGTTTTTCATCTTGGAGAGCAGCCTTCAGCAGGTTGCCTGGGAGCGTCTTCTGAACCAGTGGCTCCAGTTTTAATTGATTGTGGAAATGTATTCCACCGAAGAAGCACTGTTATTATTTGGTGTTTGAATTTTGAGTAAAATAAAAATTAAAATTCCCAGCACTGGCTTGACTGCAATCATGAATCTTACCCCTGTTCCCTACACAGCAAGTCGGGTATTCATGAACAGTCACACTAATGGATTCAGGGCTATGATTATATTGGTAATTGGACACATAGATTAGCTGTTTCTTTTGTAGGGCCGAGGGCTGGCTCAGCTGACAGAGTGTTTGCCTAGCACACATGAGGCTCTGGGTGGTTCATGTGATCTGGGCACTCTGAGTGTGGAGGAAGGAGGAACGGAAATTCAGGGTAGGGGCGGTGATTTGGCTCAGTGTGTAAAGGCACTTACTGTCAAGCCTGATGACTTGAGTTTGATTCCTGGGAAGAGAAGAGAACACCTAGTCATGCCCCGACTTCCACAGAAATACTGTGATGTGTATATTCCACTCCCTATCAAATAAATAAGTGTAGTAAATGTGAAAAAATGTTCATCATTATCAGCAAGTTCCGGGCCAGCCTATGCTACATGGGACCCTCTCTCAAAAAGAGAACAATAGGTGTCTTTAATTTCAGAAAAGCAGATGGCTATCCATGAGTCCAAGGTCAGTCTGGTATACACAGTGAGTTCCAGTACAGACAGGGCTCAATACTGTGACTCTGTCTCAGCAAACAAAAAAACAAAGACAGACAAACAATCCCCCTCCAAAAAACAAGATCAAATTCACCTTCATCTGCATAGAGGCTTTGAGTTCAGCCTAGGTTTTATATATATATGTGCACCCCCCTCTCCCCTAAGGCTATATACCGCCCTGAGCGTGCCTGGTCTTATCTGATCTCAGAACCAAGCAGGGTAGTACTTGGATGGGAGATTCTATGGGAATACTCAGTGTTGTAGGCTTAAAGCAAACAAATGAACAAACAAACAAAACAACAGCACAAGGGCTTGAGAGATGGCTCAGGGATTGCTGCTCCTGATGAAGACCCCTGCTCAGTTCCCAATACCTACATTAGGTAGCTTACAACCACCTGTAACTTGAGCTCCAGGGGACCTGATGCCCTCTTCTGGTCTCCAGAGACACCCCATACACACGTGGCATTCACTCACGCCTGCATAAATAAAGGACACAGTAGGACATACCTTTGATATCAACACTTGAGGGACTGAGGCAGTTGGAGCTCTCAGAGTTCAAGACTAGCCAGGTCTACAAGTTGAGACTCTGTCTAAAATTGGATGAATGAATGAATGAATGAATGAATGAATAAATAAATAAATAAATAAATAAATAAAAATAAGGGTCAGAGAGATGGCTTTAGGACCTGGGTTTGATATTCAGCAAACACATGGCAGCTCACAAGAGATCCAATACTCCTTTTATGGCTTCCATCGGCACCAGGAACACATATGGTTCACATACATTTTGAAACAACTTTTATACACACACACACACACACACACACACACACACACACACACACACACCCTGACATAAAAGAAAGTAGGATAGTGTAAGAACTACATGTGCAAATGCATGCATAGGTGTGCAGATGTGTGTGGATAAATATGTATATGCACATACGTATAAAGCATTCTATGCATGTGTGTGTGAGCATGCATTTGTGCGTGCATATTCATGTGTGCACATGCGGTGCACGTTCACATATGTATCCATGTGTGCAGTCACTGACTGATGCTCCCTCTGCATCCCTGCTTGCTCAGGAGAGGGAGCACCCACAGCACTCTGCATGTTTATACGCTCTGGCTTGACTTCCTGTTACTGCAGAGGGTAGAATCTGGAGGTGGTTACAGTCACAGGTCAGGCATCCCAGTGGAGGGACTCAGTGATTCACATCCACTGGAAACCTGTTCAGCTTTGGACCTTTAGGGACAGCATGACCAGTCCAGTGTGGCTGGGTACACCAAGAGGCTTCCTGAGAGAATCGTGGGTTACCATCCTCCTGGCTGGTGGCCTTCTGTGTCTTTCCCCCTTCCTCCTTCCCATCTATGGGCTGTGTCTGGCAGAACAGCTCAGGAGTTATGGAGATGGAGTGACTTGTTACTAAGGCAACCAGAGCTACTGGACTCCTTGACCTACCAAATAGCTCAACCAATCCTGGGGCTCCCTGGGTGGAACCTGCCAGGCATCCCCAGTGCAGGGATTCAGAAAGGGCAAGGCTACAGAAATGGTCCCAGAAATAGACACAGGTGGCCATAGGTGGTGATGTCAGTACTGGGGCATTAGATGCCGTCTCAAGAAGCATATTGCTGAACACATCTGCCTCAGAAGTTGTGAGATCTCCCTGGAGAAGGGAGATAACCCACCCCTGTTGTTCTAGGATGGTCATTTTTTTTTTTATCACAGCTGAGAGTGTACAGGGATATTTGGGATTTCATACCCAGTCTGAATCAAAGATTGTTATCCAATGAATAGAGTTTGTATCTGTCATCTGTCCAGCTGCTCTGTGGAGGTGATGCTGCCCCATGGCATGAGCTGGGGACATTTCCCTCTTCTTCTCTCTTCAGGAGTGACCAGTCTGAGCACTTTTAGTGCTTCTGGGCAATGCTTTGGGGATCCATGATGTCCCTGCCCAAAGCAGGGATTTCAAGTACTTGTGGCTTTTCCCACAGAGCCCCTCTGTCACTCTGTGGGCAGCAGCTCAGGATGTTCAGGCACCATTAAGGGCCAAGGCTCTGCTCATAGCCTCTGCTCACTAAGGAAGCTGTGTGGCTTGCCTGCTTTCATTGCCGGTCATTTTGGCAATGAGGGTTGCTCTACAGTGACTTTAAGAATGCCACAGAGGGCTGGAGAGATGGCTCAGCGATTAAGAGCACTGACTGCTCTTTCAAAGGTCCCAAGTTCAATTCCCAGCAACCACATGGTGGCTCACAACCATCTGTAATGAGATCTGATGCCCTCTTCTGGTGTGTCTGAAGACAGCCACAGTGTACTCACATACATAAAATAAATAACTAAATCTGAGAGAGAGAGAGAGAGAGAGAGAGAGAGAGAGAGAGAGAGAGAGAATGAGAGTGAGAATGAATATGATGAGAATGCCACAGACAGGGATGGAGAGATGGCTTAGTGGTTAAAAGCAGCCTTGGCCCAAGCTCTCTGAAATAGTGAGCCAACCCAGCAGTTAGCTCTTCCTCTTACATTGCTTCTCTCAGGCACTTACTTGGTCACAGTAAAAGAAAGTTAATCCATTGCACTCGTGAAGAGGAGAAGAGAATGTTCTCTGAGCCAAGTGCTTGGAGCTGTTAAGAAAGAATCTGGACAGCTGGCACCATCTTGTCACCAGAACAGGCAAGGTATCTGGAAAGAGCCATCTGTGAGGCATCAGCCAGGAGAGGGAGAGGCTTAATCTTGATTTTGATGTCCCTGAAGTTCACACTACCCCCTGAGCAGCAGTAGATCCTTTTCCTGATTTACGACATTCCTAGTTGGAGAGTCTATTGTCTGCAGCTACTGAATGAGCCCTGACTGGTGCTGGCACCATTATTTAAAAAAAATTTCCAAGTTATTTTTTCATGTTAAGTGCATACATGTTTTGCCTGTAGGCATCTATGTGCACTACGTGCATGCCCAGTACTCCTCAAGTTCAAAAAAGTGTGTCAGATCCTTCAGAACTGGTGTTATGAATGGTTGCAAGCCACTATACAGGTACTGGGACCTGAACCCATGGCCTCAGCTGAGCTATCTCTCAGCCCCTGCGAACACCATTCTAACAGAAGTAACTACATTCTGAGAGGAGGACGCAGAGGCTCAGGGTTTCGTGGTGAGTCAATGGTGGACCAGCAAGCAGAATCCTGGCTTTCTCACTGTGCCTTCTGTCCTATTGGCCTGGGGCGGGGGTGTTGAGGGTAGTACCATTCTGAGCTTTGGATGGCCTTTCCCCAAAGCTATGGCGTGGGTGAGGCCACCTGCCAGTAACCTTTTGAAGGAAATGGGAGGTTCTTCCTTCTCCAAGTAGCATCCTTACAGCCGGACAGTTTCCTGAGGTCACCTTTGCAGAACTGGCCTCCAACTGTTATGGTTAAGCACCCTTTGAGCTGCTCTAAAAAAAGGATTTGTTACCTGGAAGAAGCCAGAAAGTCTGAGCCAGAGACCCAGGGTATGTGCTGAGAGGCAAAATATCCTGGAAAACGTGAAATTCCTTTTTGTTTAAAGTAAGCAAATTAAGAGGAAGTCGGGCTGGCACCCATCTGCTGGTGCCGCTTGCACTAACTGGGTGCCTAGAGAGGAGATCAACCTACTGCATCCAGAGGAGAGCAGGTTTGGAGTCTAGGGACAGCCTTTCTCTGATTCTGCTTTTGATGATCAGAAACTTGGCATTTCCACACTGCTCAACTGAGGAACAGGCCTTAGACCAGGAGAGTAGGTGACTCTTTCCCTCATCATGAACTGACTGAGGTTCTCCTGAGACTCCCCATCCACAAACCTCCACCCTGTGCTCCATGGAGAGCTCCCACTGCCGGAAGCCAGGCTTTCTCTGTGGCTTTTGGATCATGTGGCTCTTCCAAGTGTTCTGGCTTGAAGCCTGAGTCACTGCGGTGCCTTGGCCGAGGCAAGACGTTAGAGCTATTTTCTATGAATCATGGTTGATGTATCTAAGGGGGGAGGTTGATCTCACTTGAAAGTAAATTGAGCCACACCAAACAGAAGCCTAAGTACAACAACTGAAGCAAATGTGGGGCAGACAGGCAACGCGAGGCTCAAAGAGTGGCTGGAGGATGTCAGGGAGAACTCAGACTTGCTTCCTGAGTTACTATCTTTTTTTTTTTTTTTTTTTTTTTTTGGTTCTTTTTTTCGGAGCTGGGGACCGAACCCAGGGCCTTGCGCTTCCTAGGTAAGCGCTCTACCACTGAGCTAAATCCCCAGCCCCCTGAGTTACTATCTTTTGTGAGTACCCTTAGACTTCTTTGCTAAAAATTGGCCGACATTCCCTAACCATCACATCGACATTCAAAATGGAAAGAAAAAAAAGAAGACATTTCTTTATCACGGCAAAGCTTTCCCAGAAATCCTCCAGAGATGTTTCCTTTCATGCCTTTCAGACTCTGATGGGTAACCTCATTTCAGGGCACCAGAAAAATGTCGTTATTTGTGGTTGAATTCACAGAAGCACCAAACATCAGACTATGTTGGGTTGTGTGAGGAGACAGAGATGGATTAGGTCGACAGCTGATGGCTGCGGACTCTGACAGATCCAGGAGAAAGGTCTCTGTGGGCAGATCAGGGACCCTGCCACCTGTGGGAGGGAGCGGGTAGGCAGGAGACACAACCTGACAGGCTTGGGTGTGGAAACAGGCAACCTGTGTTGGCTTTAAAAAGCTCCACACTTTATAGAGAGGAAACAGAACAGAAAGAGGGTTGGCCCTGAGCATCATCCCCCACTATCAGCCAGCAGTGTGAGAGGGGGTGTTGCCCCTGGTGAACTCCTAGTGATGAGTTATGAGCCAGAGTCAACTTCTCACAGGGGTCACGGAAGGGTTGCTCTGCGTCACGAGGTGCGTGTGTTAGGAAGACGCGCGCGCGGGGCGCGGTGACGTGTATCTGCCATCGCGCACCCTCGGGCTAATTCTCAGCTCTAAGGTAAATGCTGCTTGCTTAGCCCTATGAAGCCTAAGATTTTCTGTGCCCATTTAATGCAACGAAGCCCTGAGGTGTTTTTACCCCAGTGCTACACAGCAATCAAGGAGCAAAGCCAGAGTGAAGTTCAGGTCTGATGATTCCCCAGCAGGATCTGAGGATCTGGATTCAGCAGCCTAGGTGTTTCCTGGAAGGGGTGATTGGAGAGGATTCTCTTTTGTATGACTCCTGCCACCCCTGTAGGGCAGACTTACTGAGGAAGCATGAAGCCGTTGACGGCACCACGCGTGGTCCAGGTGTAATTACTCATGATCCGAGAAGGGAAGTAATCTTCCCTCTACCTCAGATGGATACTCTTAGACAGAAGCACTGTCTCTTGGTCACTGCAGACACTTCAAGCTCTTGGAGGATAGGTAGGCTCCCTTGTGTGAGGTATGCAGAGTTGGCAGCCAGTTGTCCCACCATCTGGGCTGCTCTCTAAAATTCCATTGAGGTGAGGAGTTCCAGATGGCAGTCCTGCTGGGCCCTGTCTCAAGGGCCACCTGACTGAACTTGCTACTGGTTCCTGATGCCATGTGATTGGTCCAAGAGGAGTGTCATGTTTTCAGAAGAAAAAAAAAAAAAAAAACAAGTTGCCCATCAGGTTACCAGTGAGCACCACCACTCCTGGTTTGTGCTATGCTGGGACCAAACTCAGTCTTTTATACATGTTAGTTGTGCTATCTAGACAGACACCTTGAAGCTGTCCACAGGCAGCTGGATGTCAGTCCAAGGGATCAAGTCTGTAATAGTTGATAAAGTCCAGACAGGTGACAGGAGCTGAAATCACAGCCTTATCGCTGCCAATCCAGGGATGTGAGCTGGCACTACTGGACAGTCCCAAGACAGTGTTTCACAATGTAGCTCAGGCAACAAACTCATGGTAATCCTCCTGCCTCAGCATGAGGCATGAGCTGCCATACTGGGCACTATCCTTTATTTATTAATTTTTTTTCTATTTCGATTTTAATGGATAGGAATGCAATTTACACAGAACCTTCCAGAGAGGCCCTCTGTAACCGAAGACTCAAGAGCAGAAAGCTCTGGGCGTAATTGTACCAGGTGCCTTCCATCACACTTCAGGTCCCCCTTCTCCTTCCTTCACCTTTGTCCTGTTTCGCCTGTCTCATCTACACGCTAGACCTCTGTGAGCTGGCCTCCAGGGACCCCTCTTTCAATAGTTGGGTTAAAAACCTGGGACTTGAAAACCATGCTGCCTAGCTCCCTCCCGAGTCAGTGGAGCAGGATAGGCTGCTCGAGCTGGCCAGAAGGATGCCAGATGTTTGCTCGGGAAGCAGATAGATCAATTCACCAACAACTAGGCTCTGGAAGTTGCAGTGACTTCTAGAGGAGAGCTGGGGCCGCGGGGAGCACTGCATTCTGAGTACAAGCAAGTGTCTTAACAAAGCAACTAAATCCAGTGCCTGGCTAGCGGGCAAGAACCCAGTCTGCTCGAGGCTTCCATCCCTGTTTGCACCTCAGGGGAAGAAGAGCCTGCTCAGTCTCCTGCCTGTGCGGATCCTTCTGAGCCTGGGCCTCTGCTTCTGGAGCGCCAGCAGCACACAAGGGTGCCCTCCACACTTAGCTCCTTCCCCCTGATCTTTCCCATACCAACTACTGGATAAAAGGACAAGACATGGTTTCTCCTTCATGGCCAGCTGAGTCAAGCCCAGGAGCATGCTCAGTAGGAGCCAGGGCAGCATCCTCTGTCTTTGCAAAGGAAGGTTAACAGCACGAATAGTAGAGGGACAGGTGTCTGACATCCTTCCTTTTCTTCTGGGCCAGGCCACAGGGAGAGTCAGAAAGAGCTGTGATGAGGACAGAGAACGGTTTCAGAAGGACAGTGGCAGAGGTGGATGGGCTGAGCTGTGCAGGTTGAGTCCTCCCTCCCTCTCAGTATACCTGTGCTTCAGACAGGTCTGTCTGTCTGTCTCTCCCTCTCTTGGTTATTTTATTTACATTTCAAATGTTATCCCCCTTCCCGGTTTCCCCTCCACAATTCCCTTATTCCATTTCCCTCCCCTCTGCTTCTATGAGGGTGCCCCTCCACCCACTCACCCACTCCTGTCTCACTGCCCTGGCATTCCCCTACACTGGGGCATTGAGCCTCCACAGGACTGAGGGCCTCTCCTCCCATCGATGCCCGACAAGGCCATCCTCTGCTACACATGTGGCTGGAGCCATGGGTCCCTCCATGTGTACTCTTTGGTCGGTGGTTTAGTCCCTGGGAGCTCTGGGGGTCTGGTTGGTTGATGTTGTTGTTCTTCCTATGGGGTTGCAATCCCCTTTAGCTCCTTCAGTCTTCCACCTAAACTCCTCCATTGGGGTTCCTGTGCTCAGTCCAATGGTTGGCTGTGAGCATCCACCTCTGTATTGGTCAGAGCCTCTCAGGGGAAAAGGTGTCTCTTCACCAAGGCTTTTGACCACTGGGAAGATAGCAATCAAACAAGCACATCCATGTTGCTATGAATGTTGGTAAGCGCTACTTTGCGACTGTTAGAAGGACAAGAGTCCTGACGCCTTCTGGGAGTAAGAAAGGCTGACATGTAAAGGATGAGCAGCAGTTAGCCTGATGGAAGGGAACTTCACAGTGTGTGTGTGTGTGTGTGTGTGTGTGTGTGTGTGTGTGTGTGTTAGCACCATCTGCAAAGGCCCCAAACAAGAGAGGAGCTAGAGGACAGGAATGGTGGTAAGAAGAGGACAGGAATGGTGGTAAGAAAAGAACAGAGGAATGAGTGAGGAAATGGAGGAAGCATCAGGCTGCATGGCTTTTGGAAACACCAGTCTGTTCTAAAAGCAGTCTGGGCTTCTAGATACTGACAGGTGTCCCATAGGACAGATCAACTTCTCCAAGCAAGGGTGGTGGGACTGGGTCAGTACACTGGGCCCGCTCCCATCCATGATATCTGGGTGAATAAACTGGGCCTGCTCCCATCCATGATATCTGGGTGAGTACACCGGGCCTGCTTCCATCCATAATAGCTAGGCCCATATCCATCCATGATATCTAGGACAGTATGCTGAGCCTGCTCCCATCCATGATAGCTGGTCTCATGGACAGTTTAGGAGATCCTGGACCCACAGAAGATCTGCTACCCAGCACTCACAGAGACAACTCCTGGGGGACGCATTAGCAAGATCCACTAATTGGAGAGATTTGAAGCTGATGAGAGACTGGCCAAGACCTGGAAGTGAACCATTCCCTGTGGCTGCACACCCGAGAGCCTCCTGCCCCATTGGTGCGCTCTGAAGACAGGGAAAAGTCCTGGTACCTTGACAAGAGACATGACCACAGACAGCTTCAGTAGACTGTGGTGCTGAGAGTGAGAAGCTAGGACAGTGGCCCCACGGTGTGGAAAGAGGAGACCTATGTAGATCTGTGTGCTTTAAATAGGGCTCTGTGCAGGCCTGGGGGCTTAGTGTGACCTCTTTAATCAGAATAGTTTTCATCATTTGTGAGACAGGCTTGTTCTCCTGGCTCTGGCTGCTTGGAGGTGCCAAGTTCTCATGCAGCCCTGATTTCCTGACACCGGAAGAGATCTTTGATGGCCCTGACCCACAAGAGACCAGAACTTGATCTGAACTTGAGACCAGAGATCTGAAAGACAATATAGTCACACCCATAGCCACTGGTCTTAGTAGCCCCCATAGCCATTTAGTTGAGGGCATCAGCTGACTCATCATCCCTCTTCCATGTCCATTTCACTCATGGGTACCACATACTACATGTGCTCCTCCAGGGAGTTATGCCCACTGCAAGAGAGCCTGACCAAGGTCCACATGGGGTCTACCACTCTCTGGGGTGGGTACAGAAAGTGAAAACATGGTTCAGAGTTCCTGCCTCATGGAGTATGGGTCTGGGAGCTTCCAGGAGCACATCAAGAAAGAGGCAGGTGAGGACAGGGCTGGTGGAAAGAGAGTAGCAAGATGGCTGATCTAGAGCAGAGCTTACAGGGCTCCCCTCCACCCCCGTTCTCAACTCCATTGCACCCCACCAACAGTGCAAATACTGGGGACAGAGGACCAACTAGTGCTCAGGCCTCCCACTGGCACATTCTTGAGGTTCCTGGGGCTCCTTACTGTACAACACAGGTGTCATGTCCCAGCACTCACCCAGCTCATCTGCAGATCCCAAAGAGCCAAGAGGCACAGAGAGTATCCTTAATGGGACAAGGCACCTGATGCTTTTTTTTTCCTTTACCTGATGATACCGTTCCATTACAACAGGCACCAGGTGACCCTCCTCCCTCCTTTCGGAGAGAGAGGGAGAGGGGGAGGGGGAGAGGAGGGGGAGAGGAAGAGGAAGGGGGGAGGGAGGGAGAGAGAGAGAGAGAGAGAGAGAGAGAGAGAGAGAGAGAGAGAGAGAGGTGGGGGGTTCTTCACTATCTGGAGTCTCTAGGCTTGGCAAGCCCTTTACATTTTTCCTTTCTGGTTTGTTTTTAAAGTACGGAAAGCAAGCTGTTCTGTGCCACCAGAACATATGAAAGGAAGCGCAGTTTTCCACACACAGTCGCCTCCCGCCTCAGACCCCATGACTGCAGAGTTCCAGAAAGTAAACACTGCAGATTCAAGCAGAGTGCCAGATGGTGGGCTGAAATGTAGAACCGGCTCACAGAGGCTGGAACACACAGGGCTGGGAACTCCTCGCTCTCTTCTTCTGCCTCCAACCCTTCAGTGGTCCCTGGGGTTCGGGAATAGAAGGTGAGCAGTCTGGTCTTCGGGAACCTTTCCTGGAGCTCTGAGGGGAAGCTCAATAGAGTCCCCACAGAGTCCCAACCATTAGCTCGCGAACAGGGTCCGGTGACTGCATACTGAGCAGCCATGTCCTGGAGCATGGCAGTCCCCCTCCGGGACCCAGATTGAAAAGTCAGTTCCTGCCAGCCTCATCTCATCTTCAAGCCCATCCTGTGGAGGAGGAGAGTATTCAAGAAGACCTGTCTTATTCATATATTCTGATTGCCTTCCTCCCCCGTGTTGGAAAGGCAGGGGAGGAAGCACTTGGACCAGCCTCCTGGAAAAGAGAAGCATGAAGTATTGGCAAGAAGAGAGGGGCTTTAAATCCATCCACTTGAGAAGCGAGTCTTTGAGAAGGAGCATATGGCTAGACCGGATTGAGGGCACCAACGCTTCCAGCATTTTCCAACTAGCAGCAGTGTCTTGAGCTGGGGTCTAGGGACAGCAGAGGGAGGGGAGCAAGGGCAGAAGGTCAAAGGTCCCACTATGATCTTGGTGTATTTGAAGCAGCAGTGGGCTCTGTGCTTGGGATGCTGACTCTTTTAGTTCTATTTCTAGCCATTCACAGGGTCTGTCCCTGGTGCCAGCAATTGCTCAGAAACTGCTATAATGCCTGCCCCACTCTGTTTGGGAGATCGTGGCACCATGGGAAGGCCGTGTGTGTTAAGTGCTCTTGAGGTGCACATGTGGTTCACAGGATTCTGTGTAGATTGAAAACATAGGAGGCAGATCCAGATAAAGACCGATGCATGATTGCAAAGACAATCTGATCCTCTGACCACAGCTGTGGGTTTGTAGGGAAAAGATGTCAGTGGCCAGCTGGGTGGGTGGGGGGGCTCAGAAGATGTTCATGTAGTGGCTAAGAGGCAGACTGTACTTGGAATTCCAAGGTGAGGAATGACACAGGCAGAACTGAACTGCAGATGAATCCTTCCATCAAAAGAAGCTCCAGCCCTTCTCCCTGGTGCTTAGAGATGCAGAAATTTAGAATGTTTCTCAGTTTGGGGCTACTATAGTGTCTGACATGTCCAGAAAGTATTCGTGAGAATAAGGAGCCGTGTGTGTGTGTGTGTGCGCGCGCGTGTGTGTGCGTGTGCTCGAGTGCATGCATTTGTGTGTGCATGTGCACCTCTTCCCATACCCCACATACTTTCTTGTTCTAAGCTTTCATTGAAGAGACACCAGGCATCTAAGGATCACTTGACACAGTGGAACGCCAGGCTTCTCCCAGTGGGTTGCTAACAGATCAAGGGCAGAAACAGTAATGGGTAAGGGGATCCTGAAGTAGTGGGGTATATGACTAGCCTGGGTTGGACACCTCCTATTTCCTGAATACTTTTTCTATCAGATATTTTAACCACAAGCACCTTTAATTAGTTATGAAGCTATGCATCAAACCTGGGGGTTAGCCAAGTGCTCTACCACTGAGGCGCACCTGTAGATTCTCACCTTCAGATCATGTCTTCACAGACAAGAAAATTGAATGCTTGTTTGAGTCACTGGGCAGTGAGAAATGGATGTGCAGCTGTGAGGTAGCACACGGGGGGGGGGGACTATCTTTTAACTATAACATAGTATCTGTATTTTCTGTTGCTGTAACAAAACACTGGAGACACAGCACTTAATGACAAAGCAGTTTACAGCTGAATGGTGCTGGCTCAATCACTCTCCATTAGATCTCCCTCTTAAAGTTCCTGCCACCTTAATACCTCCTTAGATTGGGGACTAAGCCTGCAGAACATGAAGTTTGGGGTGTCAGATCACGGTCCAAGAATGGAGTTGTCTGAGGAGATTCTGAGTGCTTGGGAGAAAACTCCAAGAAACCAAGACAAGAGACTTGTGGTTTCAGTTTCTTCAAAGCCACAAAATTGTTCTTGGATTATGCTTTCGTGCCCCACCCAAGTGTAGCAGATAGGAGTGAATTTACTTCAGATTATTCATTAAAACTGGCTATTGTTTATACACTCTATGGAAAAATCCACGTGCAACCTGCCTGCCATGCGTGACCTGTCCTTGTGATTGAATGCTTAACTCACGTGGCTCTGCTTAACCCTCAAAGTATAAATTGTCTAATTCTCTGAACAAAGTTTGAGGCTTTTACATGACACTTCAATCCACCTCGTTTATCAGACTCCATTCTCCCAGGTCTCACTGCATGTAGAGAGGCGACCACGATGGGGCTCACGGAAACCCTATCCGGACCCCACACTGTTGTAGGTTAGTGGGGTCCGGAGTCCGCTCGGCCACAGGGCTGGGGGAAGCAGGGCACGGGAAGTTGACTGTGCTTACCCCACTCCGCGCCACTGGATGGAGATCAGGTTGTGGGGAAGCACAGTCTGAGGTGTGGAACGCAGCTGGAACTGGCTCAGGGGTCCCTGGGCCTGCAAGGAGGCAGGGGCCATCTGGTTCTTAGGCTCTTGGGCTTCCAGGTACCTCTGGGATGCGAAGGAAGAGCTAAGAATGGAGTGGGGTCCACGGGGCTGGATCTAGCCCAGAGCCGAGGGGAAAGAGCTGGAGTTCCGGCTGGTCCCGCAGGAAGAATCCTTGGCTGGGTGGTGGGCTTGAGCTTAAAAGTCGCTGCTGGGAATGCAGGGAGGCAAAGGCCTTATCTGTGGCTCCCCATGGCAGATCTCGATGAAAAGAGACAGTCCGTGGATTCAAGGCGTTTATTGTCATGGCCTTTGGGTACCTCAGAGGGGATTGGAGCGTTGCCCTTACATGACTGATGGCCACAAATCTACGGAGGGCTTCGGGTAGTGACCAACCTGATTTCCTGAGAGTCAGGGGAAACACCTACCATCCCTTCAGGGTCTCTGGGGTTCAAGCCTCCTTAACCGGGAACCAGGGTGCCTTTCACTGTCCCACACCACACTTCTCATTATATGTTGAGGAAGAGTATCACGCAGGGCTCTTCGGCAGAGGGACAGGAGTTGAAACAAGACCACAAAAGATTTGTGAGCCCGGAGGACTTGCTTGCCCAGAGTAGACACAGGAGCCCAGAGCTTTCCAGAGGCATTCCTGAGCAGTAGCTCCAGGGGTGGAACAAGAAGTCTGAATAGGCCAGATGCTGTCAGGCCTGACCCTCAGGGACTAATGACTGTGCCCAGACCATCCTTAGGAGATGCTGCTGGATTATTTTTTAATCTCAAAGATTAAGTTTATTCGGGAGATCCCCGACAGGGAGAACATGGGTCATTCTATTTTCCAGTGTCCCCAACACAGGGCTAGGTTGATGAACAGGCAGAGCCCAGGCCTCTGAGTGTGCACATCCCGCTGATTCCAAAGAGGCTTATTTGGTCGACAAGGTCTGTGCCTTAGCCGATAGAGGTGGGGACGTTCATCCCACTTTAGGGAGCAAGAGACTGAAGCTGAGCAGATGTTCAAATGATGTTCAAGTGCTGCAGAAGTCAGCCTGGTGGGGACTTTCCCAGGAAAGTCCTTCACAGCAGATGAATGTGCCAAGGCTGTTTTGATTGTATGGGGTAGAACTCAGCCAAACACATCAGAGCAAGCGATTCCGGTTGTTGCAGCTGCCTCAGGCACAGCTGCCACAGGCTAGGAGGTCTCCTAAGAGCTCAGCTGTCTCCTGCTACCAGCTCCTCAGTCCAGCTTTCTGTTGCTAGGAAAGGTATACCCAGAAACTCCTTACCCATCTTCTACATGGCACACAAAACTGATGGGGAAAGGGTACATTTAGCATTTCTAAAAAAGGCCATGAAATAAGTCAGACTGGCCTAGTTTGGGCCATGGGCTTCCCTGAAGCCAATATGTGGGGAAGGGCTAATGGGGTGGGGGTGGGGGTGGGGGTGGGGGCTGTGATAGAAGCATGGATCATTCTTAGAGTTTGACGTTGGTTAGTGTTACCTCCACCAATGGGTTTAAAGGAAGTGGATCCTCAAAGAAATCTTACAGTTCAAGAAGAGGGAAGCTGGGAGATGGTGGCACACACCTTAAATCCCAGCACAAGGGAGACAGAGGCAGGTGGAGGATCTCTAAGAGTTCCAGGGTAGCCTGGTCTACCCAGAGAAACCCTGTCTCAAGAAGCAAAAAGCTAGACAAAACAAAACATACACAAGAAAATAGAAGAAGGGGAAATGGTTGCTGGTTAGCCAAACAATAGAGGTGACCAAATAATAAAATACAAGAAATGGAGTGGTCATCATCCTTTCTCAGCTAGAGGCACAGGCAAAGCTGGGTGCAGTGACTGACCCACGTTTTACCAACAGCTTCAGAGCTGTGCCAGCTGGACATTAAAACAATGGGTTCCAAACCTGCCTCCACTCCACCTGTTCGTGCCCCAGCTCTGACACAAATGTACTTATATGGACTGACAGCAGTAGGCCTAATATTGAGAGAACTCTCATGCAGCCAGAGGGACACAGATCAACCTGAAGAAGAGAGACTCCATTGTGCAGGTGTGATGATAATCATGACGGTGATGATGGTGACGATGTTGGTGATGATGATGATGGTGGTGATGTTGGTGATGATGATGGTGATATTGGTGATGATGATGATGGTGGTGACAATGTTGGTGATGATGGTGATGTTGGTGATGATGGTGATGATGGTGATGGTGGTGATGATGGTGATGGTGGTGACAATGTTGGTGATGATGGTGATGTTGGTGATGATGGTGATGGTGGTGATGATGGTGACGATGTTGGTGACAACATTGGTGATGGTGATGATGCTTCTGTAGATTCTGATAATGGAGCCATCACATTGTTATCAGTCTAGGAGAGCTGAAGGTAAGAGACCTCTACAAACACTACCAAAAATTGGACCACATGGCAGGGAGGAAATACCAATGGCCAAAGTGGGCTGAACAGAGATTGTTGCAAACCGAATCTGCATAGAGCTCTTTTAGAAGCAGCATCTACAGTAGCTCAGACACACTTTGCTGCATCGCTGAACACCCACAGGGACACTGGAGGTATCACTAAGGGGTGGGGATCACTAAGGTATTGGGACTAGGGAGAAGCAAGCACAAAGGCACTAGGCAAGCACAAAGGCCTGAGGACCTGGGTTTCGATTCCCAGCAAGGCAGGGTAGCACAAATCTGTAACCTCAGTACAGGGGAAACATGTAGATTCCCAGGGCTTGCTGGTAAGCTGGTCTAGCCAGTTGGAAAGCACTGGGTACAATGAGAGACCCCATCTCAAAATATAAGGTAGAGGATAATAGGGCAAGCTACCTTATGTTGATTGAGGGCCTCTACCTGTATGCACACACATGCAAATGCACAAAATGCACACACAGCAAAAAGTTTATAGATATTGGCAATTTCTGACAACTCGAATATTTGAAGGAGTGTTGGCGAGCACAAGGTTTATCTACTGGGAACAACGGAAAGCTCTTTGGGTGACAAACGGGTAATGGACAGAAAGGACTGATAGCATGGGACCTTGCTACCCCTTCAGTGTGAATTCCTAGATGACTGGTCATGTCTTCAACCTCCAGCCCCTCTAAGCCCCCCAAATACATGTACCCATATTTCCTGGAGGAAACCAGGAAACCTTACGGAGACCCATACAGTCTGGAGAATTCTGGGTCTCGGGCACTTTCTTGGAGAAGGCAGGTGGGAGTTACTGAGATGGTAAGAAGGACCCCAGCGGAGGAGAAACCCAGAGGAGGTGGTGTAAACAGGACCAGGGTAGCTCTCCCTCTCAGGGCCTAGCTCTGTGGGGATCTCAGCAGCCCCACTGTGCAAAGTGTTTGATATTCAAATTCAAATCGTTCTTGTTTGGGAAAGCTGGGCTCCACGGAAGACTTTAATTGGCGCCCGTGGGAACATTTACACTTATGGAGAATTAATGAAAACTTTGTTGCTGCATTTAAGCAGAAATCTTGGGAATTTCACCGCCAGCGCACCAGGCACTCTGAGATCTCATTTCCATCTCTTCAAGGAGACAATGAAGGAGACAGAGCCACAGGTGGCTCTCCATTGCAAGGGGGTGGGGGCCTGTAGGGAGTCGATGCCCCTCTTTGGATCTTGGTCATGGAATTCTGATTCAGAAGGTGAATCCAAGGGAGGGCCTGGAGAGAGGAGGGTGGAGGAAGCACAGATAAACAGCTAAGCCTGTGGAGCTGGGCTTACACTCTGGTCAACAGTAGTTCCGTCCGTGTCTCCGGAAGCCACTGGTGGCAAGACACTGTTATTCTTCTTTGCCCAAGTTTATCCCAAAGCTCTCCTGTCAATCACTCATCATGTAAGAAAATGCCCATAGGCTAATCTGATGGGGGAAATTCTTCTACTGAGATTCCCTCCTCCCAAGTGACTCTGGTGTCAAGTTGACAAACACTAACCAACACAGATTATCTTCTGAAAAGAGCATTACTGAGCAATTTCACTGCTCTGTGAATCTATTAAGATGGTTGTGACATCATTCGGTGGTGTAATTATGTAATCATGGGTCCCCTGCTGTGTGTGTGATTTGCTGTTGACTGAAACATTTTTTTTGTACAGTGCATGACTGAACACCCACAGAGACATGTGCTTACTATATATGCATGACAAGTCACACACAGTCACATACACACATATATATGCAAAAGGACACCTCCCTGCACACACACAAGGAAATGTTCACATGTAGCATGCATGTATGAAGGAACACATAAACTGAGACACACACACGAAGATATATACACGCAGGAACACATAAGCAAATGAAGGTGCACACACATGCAAGCATACCTATGCAAACTCATCTATTCAGGCACACGATGTTGGAATGCACATGTAGACACACAGTAAATGCATGACCACAGATGCAAGCATGTATACACACGATGGCATGCTCATGCACATATACACACACTAAGTACACACATGAAAGAATATAACACAACCACTCAAGTGAAGGAATACATTCATGTATATATTCCTACTTCATATATATTACTAAATATTCACATATATAAATACATGTATTCATATACATACATACATATATACACATACATATATGCATATGTGCATACATACATTTATATACACATATATACATATATGCATATGTGCTACATACATTTATACACACATATATATACAGGGGCACACATACAGAGACACTCATGCAGGAACTTATATATGCAGGTATATATCTGTGTATACACACAAAACCACACATATAGGCATATACATGCAGACACATACATGTTGGCACAAAAATGCAGATACATACATATAAACACACATGCAAGCACATATGTATTCAGGCAAACATGGATGCACACACAGAGTCAGGGGTCAGGTTCACTTTTAGGACCTGCCCAGTTCCCATGGTGCCCTGGCTCACATGGGCTCTGCCTTTCTGCCTTCTCTTACCTGTTCTGATGCTGCTTCTGAGACGCCAGCCTTTGCATCTTTGACAGGGCCCTGCTTTGTGACCCCCCACTCCTGGCTCTTCTCCAGGGTTGCTTCACTCTCAGGGTAGGCTATCCTCCACACTTCTCTGACCCCAACCACTACACTAGTCAAGGCTCCAGTAGAGGCAGCAACAGAGCAGGAAGTAACATGCTGGCCCACAATCCCAGCTCCTGCTTATGATTGGTGGGACCAGATGCCTTAACTGTTAGTGGCTTAATCTTGCAGGGTCTAAGCCCCGGAGCCCTCCTCTGCTGGTCCTGCCTCCCAGAGTGGCTGCAATGCCACGAGAGGTCAAGATTCAGTAACAGAAGCCAGAGGTCATCCGCTCCTCCAAGGCTGCTCTTCTGGGTCTGTGGACGAGGTCCTCTCTGTACCTTCATGGTTTTCTTTGTGGGATTTTGTGCTCAGGTTTTCCTCCTTTATGAGGCTGCAGATTAGGGAACCCCACTCCAGCACAACATTGTCCCAACTGATGTAGCCAATGACTTTCACAACGAGGTTGCATTCCAAGGTAATGTGGAGGGCAGGACCTTACCATGCAAGTTTTGGGGGAACCTTTAACCTGTAACACCTGAGTAATGGGACCAGGGTGTTGACATCTTCCAGAGTCAGTGTGAGGGGGCAGGAACTGTCACACAGCAAGACAGGACAATGACATAAGAAAGCCCAGCACTGCAGAGCTGGGCAGGGAGGCCCAGTGCAGTCATGAAGCTGCCTTCTGTCCACTGTGGCTCTTGACTAGAGGAACAGTCGGCTGGGGCGATCTGCATAGGAGCTGAGCTGGCTATGGTGGGTGTTCCTCAGGGCTGCTGGTGCCACACGGCTGGACAGGAGGTGGCTGGTCCCTTTCTTGCCATCACATACTTTTTCTCTCAGAGCTCTCTGTTTCCTGCTCTGAGCGGACCTGGAGGAACCCTTTGGACGTAAGATGCCAAATAGAAGCTGACCGGACTGCAGGAACCTGCAGTGTAGCCAAGGCTCAGAAGGACCACACCCATTCCAGGCCTTTGACTTTCTGTCCCTGGGGCTGGCTTTTTCGGTTCACTTTCTGCATTTTCATGTTCGTTTCCTCTCAGACGATGCACTGTATCCATCCACCCATAAGCCGGTTGCTCAGGTCAGTTCCTGCTACCTGCAGCTGAAGACGTTGGGCTTGGTGAAGGCTCCTGTCCCCACTTCTCAACCCTCTGATCCGGATTTAACAGGTCCCTTCCTCTGGGTGCTGTGACTTCTTTTTTTTTTTTTTTTTTCCGGAGCTGGGGACCGAACCCAGGACCTTGCGCTTCCTAGGCAAGCGCTCTACCACTGAGCTAAATCCCCAATCCCGTGCTGTGACTTCTGTAGTGGCAGCGAGAATGTAAATAGATTTTAAGAGCACCTATGTTAAAATTTGGTCTTTAGCTTCTAGTACTATCAGGGAGAGAAAGAAACACTGGGACTCAGATCTCTGCTTTTTTCTCTTTCTTTTCCTCTCCTTTCCCTCCCTCTTTCCTTCCTTCCCTCCCTCCCTCCCTCCCTCCCTCCCTCCCTCCCTTTCTTCTTGGCTTCCTGCTTGCTATGAGGTGAACAATTTCTTCTGCCCCAGTCTTCCCAGTGATGTGCTGCCCCTTTACTGGTCCAAAGCAGCCATGAAATGAAATCTCTAAGATCCTGAACCAAACCAGCCTGTATCCCTTGAAAGCTATTTGTCTCAGGTGTTGCGTCACAGTGGCAGAAAGCTGATATTAGCACATGTGTTCTCTTGTCCGGGTACAGTGAGCCCAGCCAGCCTACGGAGGATACAGCATCTCCACTAAGGTTGGACATTCCCAGAGGGATCAACAGAGCCACTCACAGAACACAGAAGGACCCCAGGCAGTCACACAAGCAAAGGTAGATGTGTTCCCTGCATGCCTTTAATGTTTGAGTGTGGCAGCCTTTACCCAGGGCAAACCAAGAGCTGCAGTTTCTCATTTTCACTGGACAAGAGAACCACAATTTTCCTGTGGGGTCCCTTCTATCCTGGGATCCCGAGCTCCTAGACACCTAAGAAAGAGCGCTGGAGGCAACAATTTTCATGAGGCAGACGGCACAGCCTCACGAGCAATTTCCTTTGATAAAGTTGCTAAGAAAATTATATGTAGTACTGAAATTATATAACTGTTATTATGAGTTGTTTAAAAATTATTCGGATTTAATTGATCAATTAGATTAAATTATATAGTAGTGAAAGTTGGCAAAAGCCCAGGCCAGCACTGGTGGAATCTGAACGGCACACAGTCCTGGCGCTGAAACCTGATATCAAACACGATTTTTTTTTTTAGATTAAAAAAAATTTTTTTTAAAGCTCTGGTGGTGGTGACACTTGTCTTTAATCCCAGCACTCGGGGAAACAGAGGCAGGTGGATGTCTGTGAGTTCGGGGCCAGCCTGATCTACAGAGTGAGTTCCAGGACAGCTAAAACTACACAAAGAAAGTCTGTTTCGAAAAACAAATTGTGTGTGTGTGTGTGTGTGTGTGTGTGTGTGTTGTGTATACACATGTGCATGTCTGTGTGTGCGTGTTTATGAATGCAGGTACCTATGGAGGCCAGAAGAGGGCACTGTAAGCCCTCCAGTTAAGGTTTGCAAAAGAGATACTGTGAACTACCCAGTCAGTTCTTGGAACTGAGCTCTGGATCTCTGCAAGAGCAGCAGGTACTCTTAACCACTGAGTAATCTCTTCATCCTTTGGGTTTTTTCTTTTTCTTTTTTCTTTTTAATGAAAGTGTGACAGGTTATTCTAATGGTTTGCAACAGTGAGCCAGGTGATGTGGCTGTGACATTGGCTCCATGAATACTGAAGGGGATATGTATCACTAGATCCATTCCGGTGTCAGCTCAAGATGCTGATTCTACATGCTGAGGTAAGGGTGTTCTCAACCTTGCCCACATTCTAACTCCATTCAGTCTCTATTTTCTACCTCATAGGTGACCAACCCATAAAATACCAGAAATCAGTGAAGGGTTAAGACCCAAAAGTCGGCTTCCTTGTGTTCTTATTTGTAAGAAAAACAGCTTTACATATGATGGCCCAGAAGGCTAGGGCACATCAGAAAATATCTGTAAGTCACCTCAACAGAGCTTCAGCATATGAAAACCTAGAATGGCTAGTTCTAATGACGAATGTGACAGGAGGGCTCATGTGTCTGCAAGGGTTTGTACTGTGTTCTTGTGTGTGGCTAAGTGTATATCAAGGCAAGGTGAGGTGAGACCCTGAATGAGTCTAGTCTTAACTCCAATGCACCAATTCGGACCCATCAAATCCTACTGGGTTGTTTTTTTGGAGCTGGAGAGATGGCTTGGGAGTTAAGAGCACTTGCTGCTCTTTTAGGAGATTTGAGTTCAGTTCCCAGCACCCATGACAGGCTGACTGTAACTCTACCTGTACAGGAGCCAATGCCCTTTCTGCCTTTTCTGGGTCCCATCCTGCCCCCCCCATATATGCACTCATATACACACAAATAAGATGTATTTTTAAAAAATTTTTAGACAGGGTCTTACTATTATAGTTCTGGGTGGTCTAGAATTCAGTATGTAGACGAGACTAGCCTTGGACTCACAGAGATTTGTCTGTCTCTGCCTCTCCCATGTGCCAGGACTAAAGGCATGTGCTACCACACACAACATAGAAAATAAAGCTTAAAATATTTTTCTCTTGATACAAAAAACTAGAACTCCTCCTTTGAAAATTAATTCATAGAGTGAAGGTAGTTAGGAAGGTAGCATCCTCCATTGTATTTGTTTTATGGGTTGACATGACATAGTAAGCCTCCCCTCTCCTCCCTTCCCTCTTTTCTTTATTCCTCCCCTCCTCCCTTCCTCCCTTTCCCTCCCTCCTCCTTTCTGTCCCTCCTTCCTTTCCCTCCCTCTCTCCTTCCTTCATTCCTTTCTCCCTCCCTCCCTTTCTCCTTCCTTCCTTCCTTCCTTCCTTCCTTCCTTCCTTCCTTCCAGACAGGGTCTCAAGTAACAAGCTCACTGTGTAGCCCATGTATGCACACAGCCTGGTGACCAAGCCAGGGAAGGCCCAGCATCCCTGGAACAATCCTCTGTTTCTACACGAATGCCAGAATCACTCTCAGGACACGGTTGGTCACCTGGTCCCCGGCCTGACCCTCTGTTCCTAACAAGGGGCGTGGTCCCTCTGGCCCCAGTGTGGAACACAGTCTCTTAAGTTCCTTCTCCCTCGGCTGTTCCTAGGAAGATATCCAGCCCTCTTTGAGAGCTACCAGAGACAATAAGTTCACCATGAAATTCAAAGACTTGCGCTTCAGTAGAAACAGGCATGGAACACACAGTGAGTGTGCCAGAGAACAGCCCTGGATGGCGAACAGTAGTATCTCGGATCCCTGAGTGCAGACAGAGATGCTGGCACACAGGGCTAGTCTCAATGAGCTTCAGGAAGCTACTGACTCCAGGACGCTGCCTCTCCGCCATGTGGACGCAGACAGTGAGAGAATCCTGGAACCCTTAGTGAAGATGTGAACCACAAATCCCTGTTCGCTGAAGCTCCTTTCCCCAGACACCCCCGATCACTGGTCCCCTGGTGTGCGGGCAAAGACAAGGTCTGAACTGCGCATGTTGTCCTGAGCACTCGCCACCCATTCAGAGAGCAGGCCAAGGACACCAAGCCAGGTGCGGCGGCTCCAAACCAGCTGATTTATGAAGAAAGCATAAATGTGATTCGGGACCAGCTTGCTCCCAGGTACTAAATAAAATGAAAAGACGGCACCGGGCTCAGGTCTGCGAGCGCCACGCGCACACGGCGCCGCCATGAATCTTCCTTACGACAGCCGTGCTTTGTGTCTTATCTTTGGGGAGTTCTTTGAAGAAACCTGGGTTGGAAAGATTGCCAGGAGGGGAAATGGAAGGAGACAATTGTGAATATCATTATGAAGAGAGAGAAAGATGGCCTTGGAGAGCCAGCTTGGCCTGTCGCTAGTCTGCTGTTCTCAGTCTACCCTGCGTGATCCGCTCTGTCCTGCATGCTGAGCCTGGCAACCTGACTGGGCAGTGGACGTGATAATCCTTTCCAAGTCCCTAAAAGTCCTTCTCTGTTGCCTGGGGAGATCTCAGGAGAAAGATCCTGCCTTCTACTCCTCACCCTTTGCTGCCTTAGACATTCTGGGTAAATTGGATTTGGAGTTAGTAAGGCAGATTTTATTGGTAAACATCAGAGACTGAGTCTAAACCAGTTTAATAAGAGGAGAAAAAATATATTGGGTTATACAACCAGTGGTTGTGCTATAAATGGCGAGCTCTAGGCATATGTGGGATCGGGTGATGTCACAGGTGTCCTTGGGTATGTGTCTGTATGCGGGGTTCCCAGTCTCCCCAGGAGACATCTTCACCATGTGAACCGATGGCTCTGGTGGAAACGGGCTCCTTCAAGCCTCTTAGTGTGACCTTTTCATCTGTCTGTTACCCTGGCTTATGTGTGTTTTTGTTGAAAGACATGATTTTGGTTCCTGTTAGCTATACTAACATGCTAATAATATACTAATGGGTATAGTATATTAGTATATTATTAGCTGACCTCAAGCCTGGTTAGCAGGAGGTGGCTGTAGGGCATAAGCTGTCTCAGCGTATGTGGCAGCCAACCTGATTAGAATCTGCAGCCACACACCACAGGTACAAAAACCTGACACGAGTGTCCCCAGCTGAGGTGGGCAAGGTCCCCTCTGCTTTTCTCTTTTCTTTTCTTTTCTTTTTTTTTTTTTTTTTTTTGGTTCTTTTTTTCGGAGCTGGGGACCGAACCCAGGGCCTTGCGCTTCCTAGGTAAGTGCTCTACCACTGAGCTAAATCCCCAGCACCCCCCCCCCCTTTTCAAACCTGCTCACAGACCCAGAACGCTGCTCCCCTGTGGCCACATAGGTGGGGCTGTAGGTGTGTTGATGTAATTCTCAGTGGAGTTAGTAGCTTTCTTTCCATCTCAGCCCCTCTTAGGAGAAAGGGCAGCATTTTGGGAGAAGATGGAGGGTGTCTCCGAATAGTGCTGAGCTATGACAGGGGATGTGGTGAATGGGGAGTCCAGTCTGGAGCTTCTGCCTCACCTGAGCTGCACACGCATTCTCCGTGACCCATGCGACATCTAGCCTGAGTCGTCGGGGGCCTCAATTCATGTTCCCACATCTGCTCCTGCCAAGCCTCAGTAAAAATACCACTGAGGTAAGCACAACTGCCATGGGAAGCTTGGTGGGAGTGGCTCCCCAGTATTGCTGACTTTCAAGCCTAGAGATATCCACATGGAATATAGGCTTTTAAACACCTGTGGAAGAGCCGACAGAAGTGGATTACATTCCCATGTTGACACAGCTTTCTGGAGATGAGGTATCTGGACGCATGCCTAACTTGCAGAAAATGTCATGTGAAGCCAGTGGCGTAGAAGAGAGATGCTTCTCCTGTGACTTCATTTCCCCTCATGGGCTCATGACTTCAGAACCCTGATATCTGGAATGGATGAATGAGGAGTTGTTTTTTTTGTTTTGTTTTGTTTTTTTTAATCCCTATTGACCACGGCTGCAATTGGGAGTTGGGTTTTATTTTAAAGGCTTCAAATGTTCTTTCAGGGGCTTGCAGTTAAAAAATAATTGATTTGGGCTGGGGATTTAGCTCAGTGGTAGAGCGCTTACCTAGGAAGCGCAAGGCCCTGGGTTCGGTCCCCAGCTCCGAAAAAAAAAAGAACCAAAAAAAAAAAAATAATTGATTTTGTTGTTCTCTCTGAGCGCAGAAGCCTGAAGGTGCAGGACCTAGGTTCCACGGCTTTCATGGCTGTGGGGTCTGCCGGGAGGCGAATGCCATTCTCAGTGTCTTGTGTCTCAGCTTGTCTCTAGGCCTCACTGCCACTGTAGAAATGAAAGGTTGTGTCTGCGCCCCTCCTGGCCTTCCGCTAGCCTCAGCTCTGCAAGGCTCCAAGTACTTAGGGACATTGGATTGGGTTTGTCACACGAGACTCTCTTGTCACCTGACAGGATCAGAGAGCAGCTTCTTACCAGAGCCCCAAGAAATAAAGTTATCAGGAGGCTCCAGTGTCCTTGGTGATCCAGGAGGGACCCAGTGTGTCTCAGTTCTCAGATTCATGCTGTGCTCAGTGTCCCATCCCAGAATGCATCACTGGAGTGGACAAGCAGCTGGCAGAGTTTCCGCACGGGTCCTGACCTGTGGATCCCACTAGAACCACCTCTGTTTGAGAAACAGGCCAATCAAGAGCATCATGGCAAACATGGAGGGTCACAGAGGTCGGTGCAACCAAGGACTGGAAGGATGTTGGGGTAGCGTCCCCATAGGCTCCATCAATCTCTCTTACGTGGCCTGGGAAGAAGATGGGTGAACTCTGGGGGGGTGACAATGCAGTCCTGTACATTTAACCTCTGCTGACACCAATTACTCTTCCCAGCATACCCCACTCTGTGTAACCTCTGATTGGCAAGTAAGCCCTTCCTTCACCCTACCCATAAGACAGCCAGAAACAACCCATTTGGAGCCTCCTGGCCTTCCCTGTGGACAGATCTTCAACCCAGTCCTCCCTAGACATCCCAGGCACATGGTTTAACAGAATGGTGGAATGGCCCTTTAAAGATGTGCTTACTACACTAACTAGGTGACAATACCGTAGAGGGCAGGGGCAGGGTTCTTCAGAAGCCTGTATACCCTCTGAACTGTCCAGTATGTGTCACTGTTCTTCCTGCAGCCAGGACCTGAGAGTCCAGGGATCAGGAGAGGACATGGCAATTGTGTTCTCACAATCACCCCTCGTTGGGTCACAACAGCAACTCTTGTACTTCCTGTTCCCTAGCAGGGCCGCCTTGGTTCCCAGACAGGAAATGTTTCCCCAGGCCGTGTAATTCCACTGAACTGGAAAGGAAGGTGACGCCTGCCTGTGGCTCCCGTGCCTCTGTTTCAACAGGTGCAGACGCGGCATAATGATGGGTGGTTGATCCATCTCTGTGGAGGGAAACGATTGGCCCCAGATGACTGTGAAGAAAGAAGGTCTGGAGGGCAGGGAACCTGTCAAGATGTCTCATAGTGACCCATGATTAAGGTTAATGTGAACTACCACACTCGATCCAAGCAGGGTGACAGATGACCCAGAGCCTTCAGGAGCACGCATGGGCCATCTCTCCAGGTGTACTGGCTGGTGTTGTGTGTGTCAATGTGACACAAGCTGGAGTTATCACAGAGAAAGGAGCCTCAGCTGTGGAAATGCCTCCATGAGACCCAGCTGTAAGGCATTTTCTCAACTAGTGACCAAGGGGGGAGGACCCAGCCCATTGTGGGTGGGGTCATCCCTGGGCTGGTGGTCCTGGGTTCTATAAGAAAGCAAGCTGAGCCACCCATGGGAAGCAAGCCAGTAAGAAACATCCCTCCATGGTCTCTGCATCAGCTCCTGCTTCCTGACCTACTTGAGTTCCAGTCCTGACTTCCTTTGGTGGTGAACAGCAAGGTGGAAGTGTGAGCTGAATAAACCCTCTCCTCCCCAACTTGCTTCTTGGTCATGACATTTGTGCAGGAATAGAAACCCTGACTGAGACACCAGGTTAAGAGCCCCCACCTTCTGAGACAGCTCTTGAGAGCAGAGGGACAGACTGCCTCATGCGAGGTGAGTGAGTCAGAGGCGGGACCAGGGAAGTCACGCTAGCGCTCAACAGCGCATTTGTGTAATTTTAACTTCATTTCATTGGTTTTCTGTGTGTGAGTGTTTTGACTGCAGTGCATGTCTGTGCACCACGTGTGTGCCTCATCCCTGCAGAGGCCAGAAGAGGGTGTCAGATCTCCTTTGCTAGGTGTGTGCTAGGGACTGAGCATGTGTTCTCCATGAGAACAGCGAATGCTCTTAACTGCTGAGCTATGTCTCCAGCTTGGCACTTGTGTTTTAAGGATCACTCCCCCTGAGCAGGCGAATCTACAACCACCCTGCACTGGATGGAGCCTGTCTACTGCTCTCAGCATTTCCCCACTCCCTGACTGCTGGCATTTCTATGAGGAAATTCTAGATTAGGTTAATTAAAGCAGGAAGACCCAGCTTGAGTGCAGGCAGCACCTTTTTACTCTGAAGAGTGAGGCAAGTAGATCTCTGTGAGTAGGCCAGCCTGGTCTACACAGCGAGTTCTGGGCTAGCCTGGTCTACACAGCAAGTGTTGGGCTAGCCTGGTCTAGTTCCAGGCTAGGTTAGTACCAGCATCCATCCCCATCTCTCTGCTTCCTGACTGTGGATGCGGTGTGAACAGCGGTCTTAACATCCCTGATGCCATGCCTCCCACTCTGATGGACTGCTTTGTGCCTTCAAACGGTGAATCAAAACAAACCGGTCCCTAAGTTTCTTTTGTAGGGTACTTTGGGGAAACGTAACCAATACAGCGAACCTGGAATAGAACCTGATGGAGTGTGCTCCACTGAGAGAGGGCATTCCCCTTATCCCTACATTTACAGCTTTCTGTTCCAACCTGGGCCAGATCCTTCTTCTTTTTCACGATACTGCAGCTCCAATGGCCTTTTTTTCTGGGCTGGGAATAACCAGTTTAGAGGTGATGCCCAGTGGCAGCACCATGGTCTCCCCTGCTCACCATGTCTCAGTATCTCCAGGCTGGCTACATTCTGAGTATTCAGTGCAAAGTTGTGGGAGAGGCCTGAGGCCAAGCACCCCATAGAGCCCCATCCCCCTGAAGGATGACCCTAGTGTCCCTCCAGGTGCACCCTGATTTCCCACTGCCCTATCTTCCCGCAACCTGCACTCAAAGAGCGACTATGAGGCTCCCATGAGCTGTTGGGCCTCTCGAGGTGATATCTGTGTGCCATTGGCAGGGATACCAAGGACAGCATCATGGGAGCCAGTGGAAGGTGACTCTTAGGGACAAGGAGAGCATTCTCACGCTCTCTCACACTCTCTCACGCTCCAACAGAGCTGCCTTCTGTATGTCCTGGGACCCCACACTAAGCAGTCAGCATCTCTCCCAGGTCGGCTGGATGTTCCAGGGAGCCTCCTCTTGCTCACCCCTAGGTTCTGTCTGCTCACACCGCCCATGGAACTCAGCCAGATACTGACTCAGGACCTGCTGCTGGGTATTCACACGAACCACATTCACATCACTTTCCATAAACATATAATGAAAAGTTTCTGATTTTTTTTATTTGAGCATCAGTGGCTAATAAATTTGATTCTGGAGCCAAGTTGTCTGGGCTCAAATCCAGACCAAGACTTTGCTGCCAGCATGACCTTGGGTAGGGATACATTCTTCTTGGAGCCTCAGTTTTCTCTGGTGGAAAGTCAGGCTATACCCACTTCTGCTCCCCATCCAATTAGTGTTAGGAAAGTCATCCCAGCCCAAAAACAGTGCCTAACCCCAAAGCGGCATGAGCGAGTTCTGTTCTGTGATTTAAAGGCTGCCCTTGTATAAACATCTCGGACCCTGGTGTGTTACCCACAGAACAACACATTATATCAGGACACAGGGATGGCAGTTTTTGGAAACAGACCAGTGTCTGTGAGCCACACTGTTGTCCTAGACTCCTGAGGCGTGAGGTGTATCTATCAGGCTTCATCTTGGGAGGCATGATCTCTCTGGTGAGTGACTACAGAGCCCTGGCCTCAGTCCCAGTGGCTGGGGTCTTCCTGATAGTGTCCTCTAAGTCTCAGAGACATATTTTCTGGTGAAAACTATGCTTTGTCCTAGGGAGCAGTGTCTGAATGCTTCAAGGATGGCTCTCCTTGTAGGAAACGCCCAATGAACAACTCCCATAGCCCTGGCACAGACCAGAGTGACGGAATCTGCAACCTCGGCTGTTTTTCCTTGGACTGGATGAGGGGTGATCCCTTTCCCCTAGTATAACACTATATATACTCCTGGTAGCTTTTTCTACCATTCTGTCTGTACTCAGGTGAGGTAATTGCATAATAGAAATTCCTTAATGATTCTAAGGTGGATTTATTAAAAATAAACGATGGAATTGAAATAATGATTATTGAATCAACTAAAAACTTAGAGAAATATTTATGACAAATGGAATAGAAGTCGCGCAGCCTCCCTGGGGCACATAATTATTCTCGGAACACACTGACTGAGAAAGTAGCCCTCGCAAGAACGGATTAGGGAAGTTAATGAATACACATGAATATAAAGACATTAGTTCAGGAACTCATCTATGTAGATGCCAAAACCCAAAGTAGTTAGAAAATAAAAAAGGTTGGTCAAGATTCAGCCAGATTTAGTGCCAATGGAATAAATTTTCTTATTATGGCCATGGTTGTGCGGGACAGAAATAAAGATATTGCCCTTGTAGATCCAGATAAAAGCTTGTAGTAGCTGTTTAAGACATAGTGCCAACCACAATGATCACAGAGATGTGCTTAATTATGAGCCCATAAGGTTAAATATCTGCCTGGGGGGAAATAAAAGAATATGAGAAAGAAACATATAGAGAAAACTGCAGAGAATTTTGATCTGGTTTCTTGGAACCTGTTTGGGGAAATAAAATTGAAACTGTATGCTTTATGACTTTGAAATGAAATAAAGATAGAAGCTTGAGCTTTCTGGGGCTTTCTCCTGTACAACAAGCTTGTGGCCATCTTCATAGTGCTGACGCCACATCTACATCCCAGGGGATTTGGAACCGGCAGGCGCTAGACTCCCGCAATTTCCTTTTCCTTTTCCCTTTTTAATTTGTAGAGACAGGGTTTCTCTGTGTAGCTCTGACTGTTCAGGAACTCACTCTGGAGACCTGGCTGGCTTTAAACTCATGAGATTCTCCTGCCCTGCCTTCTTCAGCAAATCCATACCGGCCACATTTTCTGTGACAGGAAGGAGAGGCTTAGTTAGAAAAGAAGCAGTGTGACTTTTACTCCTGCTGCTTCCAACCAGAAATCAAATGTCTCTAAGCCTCTACCCACTCCTCTGAATGTGAGCAGATATGACATGGAACCATACACACAGAAACTGCACACACACATGTACATACAAACACACACATGCATCACATAAACATCACACACATGCATAATCACAAGGACACAGCACATGCATGCGTATATATGCACACACATGCAGACACATCACACACTACTCATGTGCGTGTACATTATGAAGACATACCATATATAACCACAAACATATACAACATGTAGAGACATATACACCCTTTGTACATATGCATATTCACACACAGAGGAGACTTATGAACACAAAAACACATGTGTAACACAGACATAAGTACCTATCCATGAGTATAAACATATAATCATGCACAAATACAAATGTTAGCACATGTGCACATGCACACACAATGAACACATAGACATGCATGCTTACACATGATATATGCACACACAAGATACGTGCATGCACAAATATGCAGAACCAAGAGCTACAAAGTCCCACAGACCTTGTCCTTCTGCGAGACGGGCCCACCACAAAGTAAGCTTCTCATAAATGCTCCATCATTTATTCATTTCATCAATATTTGCTAAATACCAGCTACGTGTCAGAAACTGTTTTTCAGGCACTGAAGATTCACTGGTAACCAGGTAACAGGAGGAGCTCACAGCCCGTGACCCAGGCTCACAGACCAGGCTGTGTGACTTGTGCCATCTCTCCTCTGATCCCAGCAGTCTCATCTATAACTGTTTGGGGCTAAATTAGAGAGGGAGAGGCAAGTGTTTGTTGTTTGTCTTCTGGCTGAGCGTGCACCTGAGCGCTGAGAACTTGGGAAACCTGGTCAAGATTTGTTTTTCCTTTATTTGTTTGGCCGGATGCTACAATAGGATCGCTCAATCTCCAATCTACTCTACTCTCCTTTCTTATCCTTCGGACCCAGAGGAGGGCAACCAATCAGATTATGTTTGGCCAGGCGCGGTGGGCAGGCAAATCTAGGTGGCTCTGACTCATTACCACACAAAGGCACCCCACCACACCCCAGCGTGCACCCACAGCACAATCCTGACCGGCGTTCCCTAAGGCTTCGTGTCCACAGGGGTCAAGTGTGGATTTTGTCCCCTAAAATAAGCCCGGGCGTGGAGGGCGGTCCGAAGCGCTGAGTGGTGCCGCGCCCTGGGCCTCGCTCCACGCGGGCCTATCCTGGCCAGGGGTGGAGCGCGGGATCGGTTTGGGGCGGCGGGCGGGGCAGCGGGCGCCGCGTGCATGCTGATGAGCGCAGGCCGCGTCACTGCGCACCGGCGCCGTGGTTTCGGGGCGCGCAGGAGCGGGGCGCGCAGGAGCCGAGCGCACAGGAGCGGGGCGCGCAGGAACGGGACGCAGCAGCCAAGGCCTCGCGCTGCCTTCTGGCCCAGAAAGCTCCCGGCGGGCGGGCCCTGCTGACTATGCGGGCGGCGCCCTGTGCCCGCATCCCACGGCGGTTTCTGCGCGCTGGAGAAGAAGGGCGGGTCGCGGCGGCCTGGAGCGTGGAGCCCGCGCGGCGGTGCTGAAAGAACAGCTCCCGCCCTTGCCCGGCCCATGGTCCCCATCGCGGCCGGCCGCTCCCAGGCTCCTGCGGCCCCGGGGCCCCGGGGATGCCCGGCGGGTGAGGCGGCCCGGTCCGAGCCGCGCTCATGGCGGTGGCCAGGAAGATCAAAACTTTGCTGACGGTCAACATCCTGGTGTTCGTGGGCATCATTCTCTTCTCGGTGTACTGCCGCCTGCAGGACCGTTCTGAGGCGCTGGTGCAGGTCGTGCGAGGCGCTGATCGCCGGATGCGCAATCGGCTCTCCAAGGCGAGTGCTCTGACTGACCGTGAGGCCATCCTACAGCGCCTGGACCATTTGGAGGAGGTTGTCTACAACCAGCTGAATGGTGAGCCGCGGTATGGAGGGGAGGTAGGGTCCCATGCCAGGACATTACTGCCCAGGAGTGGCCGCCCACACCCAACCCACAATATCTTCCAGGGTCCCGGGTGGAAGCTACTCTGGGTCCTGCAGAGGGAGTGCTGGGAGGCCTTCACTGGCAGAGGACAGTGATGGGGTGACTGCACCATCCACTCATCCTGTGAACACTTGGGAACTGTCCCCTGCCTCTCCCACAATGCTTCCAAACTTACTACCCAAGAGAACTCGAACTTCTCAGGAAGAGCCTCTGAGGAGTTTCCAGGAGGATAGTGAGAGGCTCAGGCAATGCCTAGATCCACAGTGAGTCCAGACAGTGCCTAGGTTCACATCCAGGGACTAGAGATACTTTACAGAACTGTGAGGGTGGAGGTGACACCTAGGTCCACAGCAAGGACCCGGAGGGCCCTTCCAAGCTGTGGGTTTAGACTGGCCCCAGTCCCCTTCCTGGAGATACAGAAGGAGGGGTGACTGCTGCCCCTCTAAAATGATCCATCCCATCTTCCTCATTGCGTGGCACAGAGGGTGTTCTGTCCATTAAAGTCTGACCTCTGGCCTGGATAGCCACCTTTCAAGGATGCTCAGGGCTCCTGCAGAAAGTTCTGTTGTGGGAGAAATGTAAGACACAACACAAGGGCTGTGTGGGCAGATGGATTCAAATGTTTAGTAGAGCTGGGTAGGAGCCAAGTGCTCCCGTGGACTGAGGTCATGGTGCCTGGGAACCCCTGAGGCATGAAAGTTTCAGCTTCTGGTGGCCTCTTTGCTTTTCTGTGAGGAAAGGGCCACTCAGCATCTTTGTCACAGCAAGTCACGGTGGATGGTTGTAGCTGTTGGGAATAGACTATTTTACATTTTGGGTGTAGGATGAATGCACCATCTCTGTCCCCAAGGACAGCTTTGTTAGGCTTCAGGAGACAATTGGTGCATGCCTGCAGCTCCAGCAGAAACAGCCCCAGCAAACCACTTTCTGCAAGTGCTAGGAACTGGCTTCGCTAGGCAGTGACTAGGCTGGGTTGCCAGCTTCAGCAGGGTTCAGGTTCTAAGTTGCCTGCTTGCTGTGTAAGGGTCACTGGGGTCTCCTAAGCACTAAGCAAGTGCCATCTGAATTCCAAATGGCTCAGGTAGCCTCATACAACAAAACCCTCATCACCCACAGAGCTCTAGGAACCCACAGGAATCCTGACCAGCTTTGTGGCTTCTCCATCAGCCGTTCAGCTGAAGGCACAGAGGAAGAAAGTTGAGTTGGAGCGGTGGCTTGGCCTCGCTGCCAGTATGATTCATCTCCTGGAAGACGCTGGGTCCCGTAATAGCACGAAGCTTTATTGAAGTGTATTTGCCAGGGTGTTATGGTCTGTTTTATGGGGCGAACCAGAGGATTATATAAAAACATTGGCACCGTTTGCGCTTGTGTAACATCATGCTAGCCAGCCAGCCTCATGAGCTGTTTCCTTCCTTAGTTCCCCAAGGACGAGGGGGCCCAGTAGTTGGTGGAATAAAAAGCTGGGACCCTGGATCACCTTTCCTGACGTTGAGATGGACAGAATGAAGTTCTTCCCTCTGGCCCATCTCCTCCCTGCTCCTACGCTCCTGATGGCTTCCTGCTTTTCTTCTCCCATTCCTTCCCTATCTCCGCCTCTCCTTCAACTTTTCCTCCACCCCTCACTAAATCCCTTCCCGTTTCTGCTCCTTCTCTGTGCTGAAAGGGCTATGCCTTTCTCTCTGATTCATAAGCTTAGCAGAATCTAAGCTCAATTGTCATTCAGTATTTGTCCTAGGAAGGAAACAAGACACTGGTCTCAGGTGGGCTCCTCAGGGTAGAGTATAAAGTATCCAGGGGCTGTCTGTTTAAGTGAAGTTGTTTGAGATATCCTTACTCCACTCCAGGCTTGACTTAAGACCTCTGACTGAAGGCATGGAGGAAAGCCATGAGAGCTTCCTGGAGGAGGCTGGCTGCTCTCCCTGGCACGGCTTGTTCTACTTTAGATCCTAGAGATGCGGGCTTGGTCCCCAAGGGTTTCTACCTGATGCTTATCTCAGTCACATTAAAACAGTAAGAAGAAGCAATTGCTTACATCCCCTGGGCTGGGACCCTTCCTTTGAACTCTCTCCCAGCTGGGGAGAAGAGGAAGTCCTGGGGAGGCAGGAGACACTCAGGAGGGTGCTTTGGCGTGGGTGTTATGCCATTCTCTTTGGCCCTGTGATCTTGTGGCATGTCTTACCCTGGCAGAGACTCCCAATGTGGCACAGGTTCAGGCTCATAGGACGGGGGGGGGCACTGTGGGAAAGGGTGCGCGGTCCCTCTTATCTGCGCTTGAGAATTGCTTCTAAATTCAGTGCTCAAGGCAAGGAGAAAATGTTTATGGGAAGAACTCACCCTCTGAATACCTTAAATTGCACATAAAGCCTGGTGCCCACGGCTGTGTGAGCGGCTGGCCCAGGCTCTCAGGAGCAGTAAATTTGAAATCCTCCAAGCTGTTGGTGCTGTTTCCAGTCTGATGCTGGGAATTCAACCCTTTTCTCCTAATGACACAATGTGTGCAGGGACAATTGGGGCTTTTGTCCGTACCGGGTGCCCCATCTGTGTGACGGCTCAGCAGAACAGAGGCAGAGCCCTATGCTGAGGAAAACTTCGTATGGTGGAGGGGACCCCTTGGCCCAGGGTCTCACACCTGGTCACTCTTGAAGGGTCATTTCTAAAATCAGAGCATGTATGCATGCTGCCAGGGTTGTATAGGAAGCTGGTGGCGCAGCTGCTTGAAGGACACGCAGGACCTGCATTTCTGACATTATCACAAGCTCAAGTTAAAAACAAAAACAAAACAGAAGGTTTTAATGTGGGTCCCAGATGCCAGCCATAGAAGTCTTGGCACAGAGGGTGACTGTCTGCCTCATAAAGGCTTGCTCGCCCTCCTCTGGGATGCTGACCTGTTACTTCCACTGACCACAACACCTGTGCAGACTCCTGTCCTTTGGTCCTTTCCTATGTTTGCTGTTTCAGAGACAAGCTCTCTCTATTGTGTAGCCCTGGATGTCTTGTGTCTCTAGTGTAGACCAGGTTAGCCTCAAATTTACAGAGTTCTGCTTCCCCTGCCTCCTGAGTGCTGGGCTCAAAGGTGTGCTCTACCACGCCCAGTTCCTTTGGTCCCTTTTAAATACGTTTGTCTGTGGTTCCATCTCTAGCGCCCAACACTCAGGCAGAGTAGGACACCCATGAATATTTGAGTAAGTGGCTGTACATTGCTTTTGATAGATAAGTTTGTTTGTTTGTTTGTTTGTTTGTTTTAACAAAGTCTTTCTCTACACAGCACTGGCTGTCTTGGTCTCTGTATCCTAGGCCAAACTCAGAGAGATCCACTCACCTTTGCCTCACACACTGGGATCAAAGGCTCTCGGTGCCACATGGCTCGGGATAAGTTTATTTTGGGCCATCATATCCCACCGCCGTGCTTGTTGGCGGAAGTACCAAATGAAAGTATTCTGGAAGACCGCACGCCGTTGCACTGCTGTCAAAAGATTCAAAAGAGCCAGCTCCAGTGAGGAGGATGTGGGAGAGTGAGCCATGCTGCAGAGCCATGCTGCAGGAGCGCGATTGTCCTCATGCTGTGATCCTGGGTTACTCAGGCCTTTTCTGCTTCCTGCAGCTGAAGCTTGCCAGTGCACACAGCTTCAGAAGCCCCCCCCCCCCAGGGTTAAGATGGCGGGGCTGGAAGCCAGGTGGGAAAATTGAGGCAATTGTCATAGGGCATCGGGTTCTGAGTCACCTTCATTGCAGCAACACCAGCAGTGACTGTTGGTAAGCACTGGTCCTCCCAGCCAGCTTGTGTTGGGCGAAATGAATTTCCATCTATCTAGAAAGGATTTTGAGAGCTGGAGCAGAGGCCGGAAGGAGGGAGGGGAAGGGTGGAGAAATGTCAGCAATGGTGTGACTTGGCTTTGTAATCATTGGCTTCAGAGTAGTGAGTACTGAGCCTAAGACAAGGTGTTGGAGGTGGGGGTGACTTGAGCCTATGGCTGGGGATGTGGCAGGTGCTGTGCCAGGTGTGACAAGACAAGACATGGCCTAGATCTCTCTCCTACCAAGAGCATTTGCTCAGAGTGCAGCTGTGTCCCTAGAATAAGCTGAGCACAATGAGCCTCTCTTTTGGATGTCCTCACAAGGAGTGGCCCCCTTTTATCCACTTCTGTCAGGCAGGTGACCAGCCAGGTGGCAACACGCTTAGGAGCAAGAAGATAATGCAGTTGGAGGAATATGTGGGCCTGGGCCTGGGGACTGCTTCCTTCTCCATTGGTAGCTCCAGCATGCATCCCTCTTGAGACTCTGGATAGATCTGGGTATTAGCTTCTAGAAAGGCCCCTGTTTGGAGCATCTCTGCACACTTGAGAAGCAGAAAGGGCACCTCGATTGCAGGGAGCACAGTGGGCGGCAGGAGTGTTCTTGTTACCCTGCAAGTTTTACTTCGCAAAGTGATTCACTTTGGTTCCGGGCCTTCTCAGCTCAGGCCCATTGGTTTTCACCCTTCTCAGAGTATCTGTTACTGCACAGCCCATTTAAGTGGCAAGAGTCATGGCAACTGGGAAAAGAGCTGCAATTTGTTGCGCTGGCTGACTTCCACCCACTCTTCCCAGAGGATCAGAGTTTAATTTTCAGCACCCATATGGTGGCTCCCAGCTGTCTGTAAGTCCAGTTCCAGGGCATCCATTGTTCCAGTGGCATCCACTGCTATAGGCACGTGGAGCACAGTGCAAACATACATGCAGGGAAAACACTCATACACATAAAAAAAAATGGGGGTTGGGGATTTAGCTCAGTGGTAGAGCACTTGCCTAGCAAGGCTCTGGGTTCGGTCCCCAGCTCCGAAAAAAAGAAAAAAAGAAAAGGAGAAAAAAATGGAGGAAGAGGAGGAGGAGGGAAAAGAGAGGGGAAGGAAGAAGAAGGAGGAAGAGAGGAGGAGGAGAAGGAGGAGGAGGAAGAGGAAGAAGAGGAGGAGGGGAGGAGGAGGGGGAGGAGGAAGAGGAAGAGGAAGAAGAGGAGGAGGGGAGGAGGAGGGGGAGGAGGAAGAGAGGAGGAAGAGAAGGAGGAGGAGGAAGAGGAAGAAGAGGAGGAGGAAGAGGAAGAAGAGGAAGAGAGGAGGAAGAGAGGAGGAGAAGGAGGAGGAGGAAGAGGAAGAAGAGGAGGAGGGGAGGAGGAGGGGGAGGAGGAAGAAGAGGAGGAAGAGGAAGAAGAAAGAGGAGGAGGGGAGGAGAAGAAGGAGGAGGAGAAAGAGAGGGAGGAGGAAGAGGAGGGGGAGGGGAGGAGGGGGAGGAGAAGAGGAAGAAGAAGAAGAAGAAGAAGAAGAAGAAGAAGAAGAAGAAGAAGAAGAAGAAGAAGAAGAAGAAGAAGAAGAAGAAGAAGTAGTAGTCATCAAAGAAATGCAACTAGGCTCTGCGTGCGTCTCAAGACTAGCTCATCCTCCTCACCGTCTCAGAGAGGCAGAGATGCTTTGAGAGGGAAAACAGGTGTTGCTACCAACAGGAAGAAGCCGGAAGTGCTACCAGCCACTGAAGGACCACTGAGGCTGACAGACAGCAGCATCTTCCCACCTTCAAAAAGGTACTCCCCCACCCCCTGAAGAAGATGGCTTTGAAATCTAATACAGGACACAGTGGTTACCAGCACCTTCCCAGGCTCTCTGCTTCCTCCTCCTCTGTGGAGCATCCCAGGATTGCTCAGTGGCTCTTGTTCTACAGCCCTTGCTGACCAAGCAAACAGATCCCTGTTCCACGGGACGCTCACACTGGCGAAGGACGGGCAGCCTATATAGATGTGTGAGGGGAATATATGAGCACTTATTCTGGGATCCCTCCCCGGGTGGAGGCCTTGTAAACCCACCCCGTACTGCAGGGGCCTGGGGATGCTCAACTCTGCTGAACATAGCGACCTCCCTGAGGTGCCGGGTAGATACAGAGCCCAGGTAAAGCATTTTCAGCAGAGATGACATGGGAAAGGGGTAATTGACAGAGCAAGTAGGTAGATGAGGGACTTGAGAGTTATTTGACATGAATTGAACTGCGTCTTCCAAATTTTTCATCCCCCAAACCTTAGAATGTAGTCTTATATGGAGAAAAAGTCTGCACAGATATTGAAGATGAGCTTATGCTGTCTGGGGTGAGCCTAAATCTAATGACATCTGTCTCCGCGGGAAGAGGAGACAGGGGCTGGAGAGGTGGCTCAGCAGTTAAGAGCACTTGCTGTTCTTTCAGGGGACTGGGGTCTGGCTCCTACTGCCTACATCAGGTGCTTGACGGCTGTCTGTAATTCCAGCCCCAGGGGATCTGATTTCCGCACCAGGCCTCCGTGGGCACCTGCATGCACACGTGCACACACAGTGATAAAAATAGATCTTCTTTTTAAAAAATGGAGATACAGGAAGGGGCTTATAAGGTCAGAGGTAGAGACAGCCATGTGGCCACAGGCCAAGGGAGTCTGGGACCTTTCAGGAGCAGAGAAAGGCAGGGTGCCTTCCTTAGAACTTCCACAGGGACAGGTTTCTGTTCGCTATGCCTGAATCTTAGACTTCTGCACTCCCAACTGGAAAGACTCCAAGGAAACCATATGCCAGGCCCCCAGGTGCCGTGCTGCACAGCTGAGGACTCTCACAAAGGAACAGCCCGGGACTCTATCCAGTAAATGTTTGAACTGAGGTGTAAATGAAAGGCTTGTGTGACCTAGGAGCATCCTGGGAAACAGAGTGGGTGTCAGTGGAGGCAAAGGCTCCATCCACTCAGTGGATGGCAGTGGGTCTCAACCTTCCTAATGCCATGGCCCTTTAATACAGTTCCTCCTGTTGTGGTGACCCCCGGCTATAAAATTATTTTTGTTGCTACTTCATAACTATAATTTTGCTACCGATAGGAATCATGATGTAAGCATTTTTGGAGACAGAGGTTTGCCAAAGGGGTCACGACCACTGTCCTGTGTCATGAGGGTCCTAGTGAGTCGTGAGGGGAGGGGAGGCAGACAGAGCCTATCTTGGTCTCCTCAGTGGCTTGTTAGGTCAGCAGGCATCATCTGTGTTCCTTGGCCTCTGGGAGGGTCCTACAAAGAGAGCTCATAATGCAAGTGACCTGGAAGATGCGTGATTCTCTCTCTCTCTCTCTCTCTCTCTCTCTCTCTCTCTCTTGATTTATTTATTTATTTATTTATTTATTTATTTATTTATTTATAGATAAGTACACTGTAGCTGTCTTCAGACACACCAGAAGAGGGCATCAGATCTCATTTCAGATGATCGTGAGCCACCATGTGGTTGCTGAGATTAGAACTCAGGACCTCTGGAAGAGCATCAGTGCTCTTAACCACTGAGTCATCTCTTCAGCCCCGATTCTTTTTCTTAAACATTTTGTTTGATGTGTATGTGTGTGTGTGTGTGTGTGTGTGTGTGTGTGTGTGTGCGCGCGCGCATGCGTATGTGTGTGTGTTACTGACAGAGGCTAATGAGGACTTTGGATCCCCTAGACCTGGGGTCATAGGTGGCTTGTGAGTCGCCTGATATGGATGGTGGGAATTGAAGTTGGTTCGTCTGAAAGAGCAAAAAGTGCCCTTAACAATTGAGCCTTTCTTCAGGCCCGAGACCTGGACTTTAGCTAGGATGCTGCCTCTGCCTTGCTGGCTGGTTTTGAAAAGCATTGATGATTTCTCTTGGATGTTTCAGACCAGATGAGAGTGGCTGGGTTAATAATGCATTTGTCAATTATCAGAGTTGGGGAAAGGCAAGGTTCCCAGGCAACCCACGAGCCGGACCTTCCCTCTATCCATTCTTCAGGGTGTTGATCTGATCCACACTGCCTACGACCTGATCAAGTCCCAGTCAGGGCTTCTAAATTCAGTGCTTCAGTCACTGGGCTTTTTGTCCCAGGTGTCCTATGTGTCTAGTTTATTGATTTATGGATTATGAGATGTTGAATACTATCCCTGATCCCGCCATCTGCCAGAGGCAACCCCTTTATAGCTGCTACTCTAGCTATGTCCCCAGGGAAGCCCTGTCTGGCCAAGCTCCCCTGTTTTCATTAAGAGTGTGGCCATTGACCAGCTGGGTTCCTCTCTAACTTCACTCTTCCCCGTGGACATCATCTGCCTATCCGAGCTTTAATTTCTTCGCTTGTGAGGTGGGTATGGGAATCCGGTAGGGACTGAAGGAGTCATTATAGGCAGGAGCCTTACCACATGTTTTGTAGGGGAAGGGACTCTGTGACATATGCACCCCTCATCTATAAAGTGTGGGACCTGCCCCCTTGCCACTGTCTCCAGCTTCCCAGGCAGAGTCAACAACTGTATTGTCTAGCTGGTGGCCATTTCTGACCTAGTGACCTTCAAGAGGCCATCACACACACACACACACACACACACACACACACACACACACACACACACACGAAGCTACAACTGGCTGTCGATGCCATACATTTTCATCTTCTACTTACGCGCATTTTTGACAAATGGTGCAGGTGTCTTCTCTCATTGGTAGCAATACATTACTAACCTAAGAGGCATTGATCAAGGAGTGGGGGCCATAAATGGAGTTTGGCTGAGAATTTGATTGTTTACCGCTCTGGAGGATCTGGGAGAAGGGAGCTGATAAATGAGGTAGACTGAAGTCTCACGCAGTAGCCGACTTTCTTCAGGGCATCGGACAACTTAGACCCTGAGGGTTGAGAGGAGCCGTGTGAGTAGCGTGTACAGTCACAAGGGCAAACCGCATGTGAAGGGCAAGCCCCAGGAGGCAGACAAGCAGCCAGTGGCTCAAACATATTAAACACTGGCCAGGTGTTGAATAATATGAAGTAATTCCTAAAAACTAATAACTAATAACTAATTCCTGTTTGCTACACCTGGGAGGGGCATGAGAACATCATCCAAGAAAAACGTTTTTTTGAAGAAACTGAGGTCATAAGACTCTGGTCTTAGTTTCTTGGAGTTTTCTCACAAGCACTCCACAATCTTACCGTGTGAGCTTGTCTACGTTTTCACGAAAAATCAGGTCATCGGAGCTGAAGCATGTGTGATTTTGCAAAGAAGTTGGTCATATTTCTAAAAAAGTATTTCACAAAAATGGGAGTAAACGAAACTCCTTGCCCGGCTACGCGTTTGAATTTTAAAGGAGAGAGAGACTAATTTACTTAATTCAAAAGATGAGTCAGTTTCAGGGAATCTGCGGAATGATATAAACTTGACCAGTTTGCAAAGACGGTGCAGAGGGAAGGGAGGAAGCTGGAGTATGGTGATCCTTGGGGCTCCAGCCTGACTGGCCTCCCTGAGGCCATCAGAGTGACCAGAGTTGGTAGCGGGAGACACCTAACTCCCCATCCCGGGTCCTGGCCAGAGCATCCTATGCTCTCGATCTGATGAGAACAGATGACAGGCTGGGTATGTGGATGCTTGTCGGGGAAGGCAGACCAGGTCAGGGTGTCACCTTGTCATGTTTAACAGTGTTGGTGTAGGGAGGATGATTGAGCAGCCTCCCTGCTTGCTGGGTGGTCTCAGAGTCTGCATTTCGGTAGGATCCCTGTGGCTCCCACACTAAGCACAACGTGCTCTCCATCCTGCCATGTGCTGACTGGGTGTTATATTGTCAGCCCCATTGGTATGAATGCCTGGTGTTAGGGGCTGGACACTTGACCCAACCTGGTGTCCTTGGTCCAAGGTCCCCCTGGATCCTTGGTCCAAGGGGAAATCAGGTGGCTCTCATCTTTTTGCGAGACCGTGAAAGGAAGGCATAGCAAGTATGAGGCCCCACAGCACCTCACTTTCTGGGTCAGGTCTCCCTGGAGCCTACAGCGTGGATCCTGGAAGCTCTGACTGACTAAAGCAGGCCACAGCCCTGGGTCTAGCCCACACAACCCCTTGGATGCCTCAACAGCTCAGTAGGCTGAAGTAGGAGTTTAAATACACATTCTAAGTACAAATATTCTTCATGGTGTTTTCCCAGGCCTTGCTGTTGTGCCCAGGAAATAAAGGGACCTTTGTCCCAGGACCTCCCAGGTACCCTGCCAGACCCCCTGCTCCACAGTTCATGTAGCTCAGTTATAGCTCCTTCCTTCTGGGTTTTCCCGCCCTCCTTAGGAAGAGTCCTAGCTGCCTTGTGAAGGGTGGGGATAAGACAGAACCTAAGAGGACTAGATACCCTTCAGGGTCTGGCTGGCTATGGGCCTTGGGGCCATTTTGGTTTTTGGAAACAGGGTTTCTTTGTGTAGCTTTGGCTGTCCCGGAACTTGCTCTGTAGACCAGGCTGGCCTCAAGCTCAGAGATCTGCCTTCCTTCACCTCCCGAGCGCTGAGGTTAAAGGTTCGTGCCACTACCACCCAACTGAAAGGAAGAAACTTTAATTCAAGTTTAGCCAACCACCAGATTTGTGATACAGCATGGATCCTATGCACTTAGCTAATGCTTTTGGCAGATGCATGGGACATGGTTCACTCAGCTCTTTACCACATGGTAATGGAGCCCGTGATGTCACCATCGCCAGCTGTGGAAGGCCTGAGGGCATACATGAATGCAATGTTGTATGTTGAGACACCTGCTGTGTCCATTGGTGCCTCTTAGACTCTACTCACCACGAAGCTTATCTCCGAGGGCCTCCTGCTGTCCCTCTGTGAGCTCTTTTGGGGAGGGCCCCAGCATCAGTTCTGTAGCCCAGTGTTAGCCCTGAGGTAGCTCACCCCTGAGAGAGATGATTGGGAGGGCCACTCTGCCCATGTGCTGATGCTTATGTGCAGAGCTGAGAGAAGAAGGCAGGCTGGGCTCAGAGCAGAGACTGGCCCAGCTGTCTGCATGACTAGCTGAGTCCATTTTCTTTCTTTCATGTAAACCCAATAAATTTTCACTTGAATTTTTATTCAACCAACCAGATTAAATCCCAAGAAGATATATATATATATATATATATATGTATGTATTTTGTTCCAAATATGCAAACTCAGTTATAGTGTGGGCTCTGAGTGTCCTCTTGGGGATACACACGCAGCAGGTCAGCCATCGTCTCTTCTGCCACCTCCTTGCCTCCATCCTGCCTCTGGGTGGCCCTGCCCTGATGTGTTCCACATTGAAGTGGTATACCAAGTCTTGTTAAACTTTTTATAACATCCACTGTCCAATGTGCTCCTGGCCATGCTCTGGGTACAAGGTGCTGCCCAGAGGAAGGTGTGCCGAGAGCTCTGTGGTCCCCATGTCTTGGTGAAGAACAGAGGAGCAGAGACAGAGAGTTAATTTCTAGAGTCCAGTGAAGGCTCAGACCCAGGCTGGTCACTGTCCTGGGCCCTAGAGGTGCCACCTGCAGCCCCCAATTGTCTTTGCACTGGCAGCCTGCTGTCTCCACATCCCCCAAGGTTTGGGGTGAAATGCCCAGATTTGAGGAGAGGCTGCTACGTTGCTGTCAGTAATCGACATATGCACACTTCTCAGCAGTGTTCAGTGTTCAGGAGAAAGCAGATCAAAGTAGGGGTTGACGGTCTTGGCATTTTCAAAGGTGCCCAGAGAGGGCCTTGTGTAGCAGTGACTTCTCAGTGTCATGGCTGTTCCTGGTTGTCAACTTGACTGTATCTGGGATGAACTACAATCCGGAATTGGAGGGCTCACCTGTGATCCAGATCTTGAGGCTGGAAGACACAGGTTTCTGACCCAGATCTTGGCATGGAGATCTTGACACATAGTAGCCATGAAAAGCTTAGGCCCAGGCAAGGTAATACGCGCCTTTGACACCAGGAGACTGAGGCAAGGAGATCTTTGAGTTCAAGGTCAACCTAGGACAAAGCAAGTCCCAGATCCAGGCTGGTGGTACACACCTTTACTCTGGGCCACATCTCCTACTAGAGGCTTACATAAGGACATTGGTAGAAGGAAGACCAACTCTTCTTCAACTGCTTCCGCTTACTTGCCAGCACACCTGTTGGAACCTGCTTCTACAGGAGACCAGCATAAACAATTAGCCTCATGGGACTGAGCAACGACTAGATTCTTGGACTTCCCATTCACATCTGCCCATTGTTGGGTTAGTTGGACTACAGATTAAGTCATCACAATAAGTCATCAATATGGAGAGACGTTCTACAAGTTCTGTGACTCTAGAGAACCCCGACTAACACATCAGGAAAGCCTGAAGTGAAAAGAAGGATGAATAATAGTGTCTAAGGCTCAACCAGTGCAAATGTCTTGGGGCAGCAGTGCCAAGGAGTGTCCAGAAAAGGCCATGGGGACTGGATCATGGGGACAATGAGTCTGTATTTTCTATCAAATGCTGTTAGAGTCAGGGAACACGTGGGCCAGAGCAGAATGTAGAATATAGTGCATGATGTTTGTGTGGTGGTGATTGTCTGGGTGGGCTGCATCCCTGGTCCCTACTCAGTAGGTTCATGTTATCTCTTGGTTGTAAAAACCAAAATGATCTTCCTGAGGACAGACACTCCTGAGAGCCAGTTCATTACAAGTTAAAGTATTCAGTGGCTAACGGGCGTATACCTTTAAAATGGAAGGAGGCACTATGCATTGAATATTGGCTCGGACTGCTAAGAAAGACTTGGCATTTGAAAAGACAAGAGGGCCAGGATTGATGGCCCCTGTCCTTGAGTGGGAACAGGGGCAAGGGGAAGGCTGGGCTCACTGACACCATGGACAGCTCCCCAGTGGCTCTTTGTCAGGCGAGAGGCACGGGCTGGCTTTTCTCCAGGGATTTTCCATTTTCCTAGGGAGGCAAGAAACAAGTCATGGGGCTGAAGTTTAACTGCAAATTATCTTCCTGTCCTCTCTCTTTCCTCCTCCTCCTCCTCCTCCTCCTCCTCCTCCTCCTCCTCCTCCTCCTCCTCCTCCTCTCTTCCTCCTCCATCTCCTCTCTCCTCTGCTCTCTCCTTCTCCCCGCTTCTCCTCCTCTCCTCTTTGTCTCTCTGAGTCCCCCTTTCTTCCTCCTTCTCCCTCTCTGTCTCTCTCACTTCTTTCTTTCTTTCTTTCTTTTTTTTTTTTGGTTCTTTTTTTCGGAGCTGGGGACCGAACCCAGGGTCTTGCGCTTCCTAGGCAAGCGCTCTACCACTGAGCTAAATCCCCAACCCCTCTCCCTTCTTTCTTACCTCCTCACCCCCCTCTGGTACCTCTATGGCACTAGACAGTTTGCCTTTTAACTTTTTGTTTGCATGTATGTGTGTGTGTGTGTGTGTGTGTGTATGTATGTATGTATGTATGTATGTATGTATGTATTTGGTTGAGACAGAGTCTCTCTGTGTAGCCTCAGTGTATCGGAACTCTGTAGACCAGGTTGGCCTTGAACTCAGAAATCTGCCTGCCTCTGTCTACTGAGTGCTAAGATTAACAATGCTTCCCACCATTCCCAACTAGACAGTGTTTTCAAGTACCTGTGAGAATGCATGTTTCCTCTTGTGTAGGGTTATAGAGTGTGCCTTACACTCAGGTGAGAACATTGGGTATAATTGTGCTGAGACCACCAGTCTACAAGGTGGAGAAGAAGTTTGGTCTCTCTCTTTTTTTAATTTAATTTTTATTTGTATGGGTGCTTTTCCTGTATGAATGTCCATGTATCTTCTTCATGCTTGGTGCCTGCGGGTGACAAAAGATAACATTAGCTTCCCAGGAAGTAGCGTTATAGATGGTTCTGAGCTGCCACGTTGCTGGGAACAGAACCAGGGTCCTTTGGTCTTCTGGAAGAGCAGTCTGTATCCTTAACCAATGAGTCATTTCTCCAGCCACACGGTGTGTGCTTTTATACCTGCAATCCCAAAGTGTTTTTGCATGGCCCACAGTGCTCAGCTCTGACACTTCTAGACATTTTTCTGAGATGCAGAGAGACGGGGAGACAATGGAACCAAGGACTCACTCAGCAGATCTCAAGGGTAAGGATGGCTGGGGTAGGTGGCTGCCTGGACCTTCCTTGGCACTATTCCCATCATCCTCACTGGTGAGTGCTGACCTCTCTGGAGAAAGCCTTAGGGTCAGACCAGCCTACTTCACATGTCCCAAGTCCTCTCAGTTCTGAGTGAGGCCTCAGGGTTAAGGTTAATAACAGAGGGGCACACACAAAATAAAACCAAACTACTGTAAACACAGAGACACGTGTCTTCACTCCTGGTCCCACAGACACCTGTGATGACACAGTTTCTTTAAATGGTTTTGCCCAAAGGAGGCCAGGACCCAAGAAACCTCACAGTTCAGTGATGGGATTCGAACCCAGGCATGACCTCCGTACCTCACTGAGTTTGGCCAAGGAGACATGACTTAGTTGGATCAGAGCTGGGTGTCTTATCTTCCACTTCTCATGGTAAGAAGTAAGTTTTACATTTTTATTATCTTATAAACTATATTTATTTTATATATGTGTATACAGGCACATGCACATGGTCACTCCTGTGCTCACATGGAGGTCAGAGGACAACCTGAGGGTATAAGTCTCTCCTTTCACCATCCGGGTTCTGGGGATCAAACTCAGGTTGGGCTTAGCAGCAAATGCCTTTACCCACCGAGCTGTCTTGCCATCTTGGAACTGGTTTTGTTTAAGCATACGGTTCAGCCAGTTACTCTGTGTATGTCTCAGTCTAAAACTGAGCAGGGCTTGATTTTGTTCTTAAGTAGGAGGATCATAGGCAGGGCCCGGGTTATGTAAGGAGAATTATCACACTTTCTGAGAAGGCTGTGGGAACGCCTGTTAGCACACCAATGCTCAAGCACTTGACAGTTGCTGGGAACACAGAGATGAGCTTGATTGGCAGGAACGGAGTGCATAATTCAAGCAGGTTGAAATGCTAGGCTGGCCCCAACCCTGTGCTTATGCAGCCTCGGTCTCACGTGTGATGTCCTTGTTCCTCAGTGTCTTCCTCTGTAAATGAGAGTGTAGGTGTTCACTCTGGAGAATGTGAAACTTTAGGACCAATGGCTGGCATGAGTTGTCTCCCGTTGGGGAAAGGCATGTCTCATGGGTTCTGGTTACCATTTCCTCATTACAGCCATTTCTGCCCTTCACCGTCCACTTGACCCTCTCACCCAACTCCATAGGGATCAGCTGTTGTTGCTTAGATATTTTTTTAAAGATTCATTTATTTTTATCTTATGTGTATGTGTACCAAATGTGTGCAGTGCCAATAGAGGCCAGAAGAGGGCGCCAAATCCCTGTCAGAATTGGTGTTACAGAGAGCTGTGAGCTAGAAACCATATTGGTGCTAAAAACCAAATCCAGGTCCTCTGCAAGAGCAACCAGCGCACTTAGCCGCTGAGTCATCTCTCCAGCCCGGTGTAGTTCTTCTCTGATGCATGTAACTAAAAGTCATGGGTTTTGTGCTTCCTCAGGGAGTTGGGGAGAAGGTGGTGGGTGTAAGCCCTGTGTGTGCTCTAAGCCCAAGAGCAATGCTGAACTCTACATCCTGGATTTCTCTGAGAGCCTCCAGTATGGGAAGCAGTAGGCAGTGTCACTACTCTTGGGGATGGTATGCTATCGGGGGTGTGAAAACCCACAGGGGCACAGGGAGGGGATGGTTTAATGACAAGTCAGATGCTTTCATGGAAGGGGAGGTGTTCAAGCTGATCACTTGGTGTTGGACGGGTCTGTCTGGGCACAAACTCTAACTGGATGACCTTGGGGAAGTCTCTTTGACCTTTGGTTTCCACATCTATGAGATGGGAGTTATCAGTCCCTGTTACCAGGATCACTGAGATTACATGTCTACAGAGGACTTGGTGAAGACAACTGATTCCCAGAAATGTTATTGAAGATGTAGAAGAAACAGTTAAAATGAGGGAGGATGTGGATAAATGGGTAGGATAATGCCAATCGTGCAGTAGAAAAATATTATTTGGTGAGATAGTTGGATGACTGCGTAGGTGATGATAGAATGGACGGGCAGATGGGCAGATGGACAGATGGGCAAGCAAGTAGGTAGGTGGGCAGACAGATGGATGGATGGACATGTGGATGGATGAATAGATGGGTGGATCTCAGGTGTGTCATTGTTGAGGTCACCCTAGACCATCCTGTCCTTGCAGTCAATGATCCTTAGATGCAACCTGGGTTTTGGGCACTGGTTGCTATGCATAGAAGCTGTTTAGCAACTGTGGGCTTACCGTGTAGGGAAGAGCTGTGAAGCCCCATGTTCTGGGAACTCCGATTCACCCCTTCTTCCCTGCTGTGTTCTCAGCTAAGTGTAGGAACTCCATGGGAGGACGTATTAGACCCAGCCTCCAAAGGCACCTCCCAGTTACTGCCACACCCTGCAAACTGTTAGTGACCTCATCGTTTAAGGATATTGGTCTGTGCTATTGTTAACCTGTTATTAGTTCGGGTCCCTGGGGAATCTTAAAAGACCTAACTGATCACAATAAAAGGAGCTGTTGTATTTGAGGGTGGATGGAATTGAAGCAGTGAGAGAGAAGTCATCCACAGAGGCAAACCAGGGCCTGTCATTATTATCCATATTTTGTGATCATCCAAAATGAATATCCAGGCACATTAAATCAGTTTGCATTTTTAGGGGGATGGTGGTGAGAGAGAGGAGCAAGGAGAGCCGGAGGGATGTTCTGTCTGTCCCCAGTCTTCTTGTTCCCGCCCACACACTCCACAAAATTGGCAGCCAACATCTCGGAATCAAGAGGGAAGCTTGGATAGACCCTGGCAGGTAACAGTGGTCATTTCCTCCTGCAGAGGGCGAGGCTCTGCTTGTAAGACAATGGTGGAGCCACTGGTTCTTTGGGGACCAAAGGGAACATGAGGACTGGTGTCTGAAGCCAGCCTCCACTGCTCTGTGACATGCACTCATGGTATTTTGTCTGTCTGGGTGGCTTTTTGTACGGGCTGTGGCCGTTGTGATGAAGTCTGATCTGCAAGCATATTTTGCAGTGTGAGAATGGAGAGATTCCCTTGGAGAGGACCAAGGGCTCCTGAGGACCTCCTGGAGGTCCTTTAATCTACCCTCAAGATCATTCAGGCCCAAACTGTGTCCACATGTGGCAGGACACACAGGTTTCACGCTCACCCTCTTTAGAGAGATAAAATGACCCTGCTGATTTCTTCCACTTGCGACGTCAGACTCATAGCATTCGGAGCCCCCAGGACAAAGTACAAGTGCTCCCCAGCTCTCCTGTTCCACACTCCTGCTCGGCTCCCTTCTCTCTGGGCCACATACTTCTTATGACTTTCATCAGGTGTTTATTATGTACTATGTGTGTGCCTGGGCCCACAGTGTCCAGAAGGTGGTGTCAGATCCTTTAGTACTGGAGTTATAAGTGGTTTTGAGCTGCCGTGTAGGTTCAGGGAATCAAACATGGAAGAGTGGTTAATGCTTCTAACCATTGAGCAATCTCTCTAGCCTTGTTTATTGCATTTTAGACGTTGGTTCTGTTGGTTATTACGTTCTTAGTTGTTTTCAGTGAACACAGTTTATTCTGACCTACTGCCACTATGGCATCCTGGGTAACATGAGTCTGTTCTCTGGGCTATTGGGAACCCTAGGTGTCAGGCTAGGCTGAGACTCCAGCTAGGGGAAGCTGTTTTTAGGACCTGGTTGTTATATCCAGCACCTTCACCTTCAAGGCCAACCACCCTTCTTCCCAGAGGCCTTTTCCTCTGCGATGGACTTGTGGCTGGCAGCCTGGGTACTGAAGGCTGTTTCCTCTCTCAGAACGCTGGCTGATGCTGCGGTAACAGATGGAAACCAGTGACTCAAAGAGAAGCAGGGAGCTCCAGAGCCACACTGCTTTCCAAGTCGAAAAATCACAGCCACCCACGAGCCCAGGTACTCTGTGCGGAAGAGGTGGGCTGCCTGGGGGCAGAGAAGTTTGGTGGGAGCTGGCAGCACTTCCGTTCCTGCGGGGGCTCTTGCCTGGCCAGGAGACACTAGCTGAGTTCTTCTTGGCAGGGCCATCAATAAGTTGGCAGCGGGGATTTTCCTGTGCTGAGATCTTGTCTTTCTTGCATGGGAGAGAATTCCGTCTGACTATCAGAGACTTGAGTTCTTTGTCTCCGCATGCTTCAAAACCACGGCCGAGAAACAGCATCCCTACATTGTGGGCTCTCTGTGGCACACGGAATCCAGAAGGATGGTGGAGATCTTCCAGGACCGACCCCCTCCGAATCCCTGCCATGTAGCATTGCACTTGATGCTTACATCATGGCTACTCCTGCCCCCAAAACTGAGTCCTAGTTCCAAGCAGGAAAAGGACACAGGACTGAGGATAAAAAGCAAAGCTCGAGTGATATGGTGATGGGTATACCCTTCAGATATGTCTCTCAGAATGGCATTCATTGGGTCCCATGTGAATACTGATGACTCCCCATGATCAGACTCCTGCCTGCAGGCCCCTCGTGGAGGTAAGTGGCCCACCAGAGCCATTCAAACCGTCCTCTCTGAAGCCAACAGTGGCTCTGCAGGGAGCAGCGGCTGCCAGACCTCACCACTGGCCCTCTACTTGTTACTTCCTTCTGTAATTTCTTACTTCCTTGGGCTGGCATGACAGACAGCAGGTCTGCAGGCTCCGAGATAAGGTACCGGTAGCTTCCTTCCCTTGACCTCTCTCTCTTGATGGTTCTTAGTCTTAGTCTTGCCATCACTCTCTACCTACTGGCTGTGCCTGTCATGGGGACACTGTCTCCTGGATTTAGGGCTTCTCAATGCAGAACCCTTTCATCTCCACACTCACACTTAGCGATGCCAACAACAACCCCTTTTGCAGACAAGGCCACATTTGCTGTCTTTGAGGGATGCATCCACTGTCTAAGGTACAATTTAGGTCCTCAGGCAGCTGCTGGGAGCTGCTTACTGTGGGCTCAGGCAGCCCTCCTAAGAGCCCATCCCTGCCCTGCTGGAAACAGATCCATGCTTTCAGATTTGTGTCCCCCTAAAGTGGCTGGATGTCCATACTTAAACTGAGAACCTACAGGCCTCGAATGTGGCAGCAGCCAGATTTCTTTTCTTTTTTTTCGGAGCTGGGGATCAAACCCAGGGCCTTGCGCTTGCTAGGCAAGCGCTCTACCACTGAGCTAAATCCCCAACCCCAGCAGCCAGATTTCTAAGCAGCCTCTGCAGCCAAAATATACATGGGTCTGGTGGTTAGGCCTGAAACACTACTTTCTGTCCTCATTACCCCCTCCAGAGTTGGGCGCTACTCTGGCACAGTGCTCTCATGCACAGACCGACTTGACAGGAACAAAGGCAACGTGTTGTAGCATATCCTTGGCTACCACACAGCCTGCAGCCACTATCCCTCTACAGGGAGCGCTCAGAGTCCAAGGGTCCCCTGGGAAGGACTGCAGACATTAGCATCTGGGGTCTAAACACTTCCTGAGCTTTTGCTTGACTCTGTCCTTGGGCCTATGGGAACAAGTCACCACAAAGGATGGCCTGGATTGTAGAAGTCTAAAGTGGGTTTCACCAAACCAAAACCTAGGTGTCTGGAAGCTATCTGTGTAGACACTAGGGCTGGTCTCTCCCTGCCACTTGCATTTTTGAGGAATCCACCACCATCCCAGTATCCATGCCTCATGGCCACGGTGCTGTAGAGACGGCCTGGTTAGAACACCGATTTTGTGCTACCTATGGCTGCATTCAGCCCCCATTCCATTCCTCATGAAACAGATGTCCCACCTCAACCTGCTGGACTTAGTCATACTCACAGACTGGGTACAGCCCCACTGTCTTCCCAGTGTCCAGTACTTAGCCAACCAAAACCCAGCCTGGCACACAGACTTCCATGTTTGCCTCTTAACCACTTCTTCCAAACCATGTCATAAGAGGAACCTATCTATCGATGGTTCTCTGGAAATCTTAGATCACCTGGAACTCTTGGTCCCAATTCTGGCTGACAGTGATTGGTTCGATCTCAGTGGTCCTGTGTAGCCATCAACCCCAGTCCTCACCACCACTTGTAGTTCCCAGCATGACAGTGAATGGCATATTTATCCTGGGACTTCTGCCATAATTTTTCTCAGAGTGCAGTTTCGAAGGGATGTGTGGAAACTGATCCAAATCACACCGCAGCGCCTGAGTCACCCGTGCCTGCCACCCTGCTTCCAAACTGAGTCAACTCCTTGTGTAAACAATCTCACACCCACCCTTTAGCAACGGCTCTACCCACCGCGATCCTGTAATCAGAGGTGTGCGGAGTTCCCTGCCCCAGGGCACAGGACAAGAACTTGGAGTGATTATTCTATAAAGGTGGGATTACTGCTAGCTTTGCACGTCACTGAGTCATTGCCTTCAGTGGCTCTGTTACCGTTGAATTGGATGGGGAAGTAGCTTGCCTGAGTCTTACACTAAGGCCACTCGCTTGCCCCTTGTAAGTCAGACCACTGCCTCTGAACCAGAGGAGGACCTGGACCCTGAGCTAGAGCAGTGGCATGGAGTAGCCTGCCCCTGCTGTCATGTGACCTGACTCCATGGGGATGAGTAGAGGTACAAATGGGTGGTTCCTCCAGCTCTTGGCCTATGCTCTGGACACGGGGTACCCACAGGCAGGACAGCTGATACCTAGTTGTACCCAGACACTGAGATGTTTCCCAGCCCCAGGAGTCCTGGTTCACTTCTGTGCCAAGCTGGTCCAGCTCTAATCCACCTGCTAGGAGGTGACACCTGAGATTCAATGATACCTGAAGGCCAGAACCAGAGCACCCATTCACTCATGAGAATGATCTGGGGGTTGTGTTTTTTTTTTTTTTTTTGTTTTTTTTGTTTTTTTTGGTTCTATTTTTTCCGGAGCTGGGGACCGAACCCAGGGCCTTGCGCTTCCTAGGCAAGCGCTCTACCACTGAGCTAAATCCCCAACCCCTGATCTGGGGGTTGTTAAGGATTCCAAAAACCACCTGGTATGGTGGTAGGCAACTGTAATCCCAACATCTGGAAGCTGAGGCAGGAGAATCAGGAAGTTGAGGATTCTGCCCCCCACCTCCTCCCATGCCCCACCAATTTCGTTCAGTGACACAGTCAAGTCCTGCTCTGGGGTGGGGCTGAGTGCTGGTTTTTAGATTTTTTTTTTAAAGATTTATTTATGTTCTCTCTATGAGTACACGGTAGCTGTCTTCAGACACACCAGAAGAGGACATCAGATTACATTATAGGTGTCTGTGAGCCACCATGTGGTTGCTGGGATTTGAACTCAGGACCCCTGGTAGAGCAGTCAGTGCTCTTAACCACTGAGCCATCTGTCCAACCCCTGGTTTTTAGGTTCTAACTCGTGCTTTCCAGACTCCTGGATGAGGTCAGTGGTTCAGGGACCTAGAGCAGCAATCTGCAGTCTCAGCTGTGTGTAAACCCTGCTTTTTGTTTTGCTGTGCTTTCTAGATTTTTTTCTCATGAGTGATGACTGTGTGTACATATGTGCACCATATGTATAACTTGTGCCCGCAGAGGCCAGAAGAAGGCAATGGATTCCCTGGAACTGGAATTATAGGCAATTATGAGTTGTTGTATGGGTGCTGTAAACAGAACCTGGGTCTTCTTTAAGAGCAGCATATTCTCTTAGCTGCTGAGCCGTGTCTCCCGACTCGATGTGCTGGGCTGGAGCACTTGGGCCTTCCTGTCACAACCCCAGGTGACTGTGGCTATCTCTACCCTCCTCCTTTTGTACCAGAACCTTCCTCATGGCTCTTTGTTACAATGGGAGGAACTTGTGGAGAAACGCCCTACCTCAAAGCCACACCTGTGATGCTTCCGTCTTCCCTTATAGCTCTTTGCTCGCCTCTCCCCGGGACCTGAGCCTCAGACAGACATCCTTTACCTGGAGCCCAGAGGCCAGCCAGGTGAGCCTGGTTTCTGCTCCCCTCATTGCTTCCCAACACTTATTTTAAAAACCTGTGCCTCCTGTCAACATTTGGCCAAAGCCACAGAGACGTCTTGATGCCCAACAAGGGAACTGGTTTCATATACAGTGATCTGACAAGACTCCAGTCGGGCTCAAGATGAGCCCCTGCCTCAGTGGCAGGGTGATTCCAGATCATCCTGAAAAAGCAGCCTTCTGAGGAAGCACGTGACTCATATGCATGGGAATGGCCCCCACAGGACCTCAGCTGACTGGTTACTCAAAGAAAGGGAGGGCCAGCTCTGTCCTGGTGCTCCCTAGCCAGTGTGGACGTGCTCAGGACATTTCCCTCTGCATTGTGGGCCATCAGAATCCTTCCAGATCGAAAGGCCCCCTCTGAGGATTATTTCATGTGGAAATTGACAAAATACATAGTGAGTGAGGAGCCAGCCACTGCTGAGAGCTGATGGGTGTGGCCAAGGGACACACACAGGACAGGATGATAGATGTAGATGTTTTAAGAGACCCTCAAATGTTCTCTATGAAGTGCTTAAAAGAGAAAATGGATAAAAATTACAAGGAGATTATATTTTGAAACAAGAAAGCATAAGTTAGAAAAATACATAGTAACACTGGTGTGGTGGTAAGTGGGTTGCCAATTTGAGGTCAGCACAGACTACAGAGTCTTGTCTCAACAATTAAAAAAAAAAAAGGAAAAGGCAGATATATACAGACTTCCAAAATTGAAGTACATTGTTGCCATTAAAACAAAAGATTCAATGGGTAGAGTACAAAGTTACAAAGGAATCAGACACTGCTAAAGAAAAGATGTAGTACCTGGAAGATGGTCTTGAGAGCATAGCCTGGGCCACTTATATGGAGGAAGAGGAAAGGCACTGTATAGATTTGGAGGGCGGGCACCTGGAGAGGTAGCAGCTTCCTACTCTGTTCCGGGGGTAGAAAGAGGCAGACCCCTGAAGAAGAAAAGACTGGGAGATGGGGCTTGGAAAATAAACCAGCCAAGCTTGGAACAAATTACCCATCAAACTACAAACTGGCAGCTACCCCACCCCACCCCACCCCAGGAAGCTCCTGTTAAGCATGTAGAGCCGGTTCTACAGAATATGTGTCTGGAGGCACCTGGGCAGCTGTGCGGATTGATAAGGAAGTAACAGCCCCTGACTACTACTTCTACTTCCTCCTCTCCTTCTCCTTCTTCCCAATTAACTGCAAAAGTTCAGTCATTTAATAAGAAGAACTCCACACCCTTACTCTACAACATCATCCTGAGAATTGTGGGCTTAGCCATCTATGGGAGGCTGTGGAGAGCCAAGGAAAATGAGGACTTAAGTCAGACTCCTGGGACTATGAACTGGTTGCATAGACAATTGGCATGAACAGAATGGGAGGCTAGAGCAACCCTGACTTCTACACATGACCTCAGCCGAGAGGCCAAGACCTTATCAGACTCAATAGTTAAATCAGCAGATTGTAACCCAAGAGGCCTGTCTGTGACTTAAAGGTAGAGGGGGCAGGGAAAGAGAGGTGTCCTACACAGATGTCACTAATGGGTCACTGCACCTTGGGAAGAAAAAGTGTTGGATTTGGAGGCCAGGACTGAGAAGTCTCTGAACAGAAGTCTTGTTCAAGACTCTGCACCCCCTGGCTGTGTTCAAGCCACATTTAAGACAAGGGCCACTCAAGGAACACAAAGTCATCATTGCATAGGCCCTGAGGTACTGAGGAGAGCAGAGGTAGTGATCGTTGGCTGTAAGAGGCAAATGTGCATGCAGAAAACTCAGAAGCTATCGTTAAAAGCAGCATGTCAGAGGAGTAGGACACAGGTGCTTCTAACAATAAAAACCAAGGTGGCAAACGACTCACCAGGGAAGTGCTTCAGTGTCCCCCGCCCACGTCCCCAGAAATGAAAACATCGAAAGAACTAAGACAAAATGGAGCATCTTGGGAAACTGAGCAAGGGGAGGCCTCTCAACTCTGTCAGATCAAACATGAAGAACTCAGCAACAAGACCTGCCTTCTTAGGAGATACACAGAAAGTTCTCAAGACCTTCAGTCTGCAGGGCCAGTGAGATGATGGCTCAGGGGGCGAGATAATGGCCGTCAAGCCTAAAACTTGAGTTTGGTACCCAGAACCCACATGGTGGAAGGAGAGAAAGTTATCCTGAAAATTATCATGTCTTCCTCACATGTGCTGTGATATGTACATGTTGGCACGTGTGCAATAGTGTAAAAAAATTTTTTTAACCAGAGTGAGCCTAAGTCACACTCCTTTCCCCAACATTTGGGAGGCAGAGGCAGGTGGATTTCTGTGGATTCGAGGCTAACCTGGTCTACATAGTAAGTTCCAGGACAGCCAAGGGTATGCAGAGAGACATGATCTCAAAACAAAACAAAAAACTCGAGCCTGCACCAGACCACAGGCAAGCCCCAACTGCAGCCCTCCGTGCAGATCATGTTCTCTGCTGGGCACACAGATGGTAGACTCTGGAAGCGAGAAGCTGGTACTCTACATAGGCTCACATAAAGCTGTAACCTTGTGTTTCCTATGAGCTGGAAGGGGTATGTTATATTGAACATCATAAAAGGCTCAGAAACCAAATGATTTAAAAATTGTTAGGTTCAGCCTGATCTGTATTTAACTTTATGGTTTTACATTAATACATTGGAAAACAACTAAGGTCAAAACTGTATTAACCAAGGTCTTAGGGGAAGCACACAGTCGTTAAATAAATTGGAAAGAGGGAGACAATAAACAGAAATTAATGAAATAGAAATTAAAATGAGAAAACACAGAAGGGCCCATAAAAGCTGAGGCTTTTCTACCCTGGCAGCCTGGAGAGTTGGGTAGTTCCTGGGTATTGTCTCTGTGTCTCCCAACCCTCCAAATGGATCCTGCTGCAGTCAATTTTAAGGTGGCTCTGAATGTCCTGAGCAGAACTGCCCCTCCCTGCAGTCAGGTCTCTAGGTTAAGCTAAACTGTAACCTCATTTATCAAAGTCCCTTTGCCTTCCAGCTGCTGCCTCCCAGGGGTTTGGAAAAAAACCCTCTTTTCTTCATGTCTAGCTCTCCCCTGCTGCAACTCTCTCCCTACAACAAAAAGCCTACTTTCCTCACCTGCCCCCTGCACAGTCTGTGAGTCCCCACCATGCTCACCTCAGTGATTTCCCCATGCGTAAGACTGGACAGTCACCCATGCCAATGCCAGGCACAGACCCATTTGTAGCTTTGGATTAGACTGAGGATTAAGCTCCCCACCCCCACTGTCCTCCCATACCAACCTTTCAAGGTTTCAAGAACACCCTTCTCTAGCCCACCATGTCCCAACCTCTTCCCAGAATGCCTTGCCCCACCCTACTCTTCTTCTCCCTGTACTGACCCCAGGCATGGAGCAGCCAATCACAGCTGGACCCCACTGCTGGTGGTCACAGCTGCACCACACTTGCTTCCCTGCCCCTGCCAAGTTTCCTGATGATAGCATGTGCCTGCCGGTTGGTATGGGATGGCTCTTGTCAAAGGCTCTGCACATAATTCATATGTGAGTGCATGCATCAGATCTCCTGGAACTGCAGTTACAGGCGTTTGTGAGCCATCATAAGTATTGGGAACCAAACTCTGTTCCCCTAGAAAGCAAATGCTTTTGGTCACCAAGCCATATCTCTATCCCTTCTCTGGGGCCATTTTGACAAATGGACGAAGAAATAAAAGACACTTTCACACTGGCTTTTTATGCTTATGGCTATTCAAGTGATGTTTTTAAAAGAACCTTCAGTAGCAGGAAAGTGTTGAGGCAGAGAGAGGAGGGCAAATGTGCACTTGTTCTGTCCCCTATGTCCCCCCGTGGTCATAGTCTAATAGAAATAATGTGGGGCACTAGGCTGTGAATATTGAGTTTTGGCTCTGTGATGAGACCCTTGGATGATTCCGGGTGTGCGTTCATGGTCTCCCTGCCAATGTGAAGGAGATGGGTGATATTCTCCTGAGAGTGTTCACCGAAAAGCTGACCTTTTCCTGTTATCTCTCCTTGACTGGCCTGGTGGGATTAGACACTGCTTTTTAGTTGATAATTTGACTACTGACCGTCTGTCTTCTCTTGAGGGCATTTGTGCCCGAGTGGCTGGTTGGGCTTGTTATATGATGATCCTGGGCTCCACCTTTTCTGCAGGGCACCAGATCCTGGGAGGGTGACCCTGGAATGAGCTGTTAGACTGCCTCATATGGGTATATGAGCTGTCATATGCATAGGATGCTGGTTTCCGTTTTCTAGGAACAATGTGAGAAGATGTTTTAAACTGAGCTGAGGAATGTGCATTTCTCGTTCTTAGAGTCACATGACATTAAGGATACAGCACACACTACAGCATCATTCAGCTAGGGCCGATTTCTGGACCAGAAACTAGAAAACACTTCATCCTGGTTCTCCAGGAACTGCAGTGCTATCAGAAACCATGTCGCCACCTTCTCACAGCTCAGCTCCCTGGGATGGACACACACTGCGTCACCACTGGGTCACTCTATGTGAGGAACAGTTCACACATATCAGAATCTCCTGCCCCAGATACCAACAGAGCTTGGTCAGGTCCAAGTATGTGGTGCAGGCCGTGGCTGTGCGGCAAACACCACAGACCAGCTACAACAACAGGCTCTGAAGTCAAGGAGTCTGCAGTCATGGTTCTAGGGAAAGCCTTTCAACCCCGTCCAGCTGCTGGGAGTTCCAGGTGTCCCTAGGGGACACCTGCACCTTCTACACAGGTGGTCTGTGGGTAGACATCCAAATTCCCCAGTTCTGAGGACACCAGCCATGCTAGACTTGGGGCCCAGGCCCAGCCAGTGTGACTTCATTTTACTGTGATCACATCTGTTTCCAAACCGGGCTCCATTCATGAGACTTTAAGCACACTGACCTTAAAGATATTTGGAGGATTCGGTTCAGCCCACAGTAGTGTCTGTAGTCTGGTCTTGTGTGCTTACATTATACTCGTTGTTGCTCATTGGAGCTGGAGATCCTGAGAACCAGGAAGGCATGAAGCAGCAGAATTCCCTACCCCTTACCAGAACCCACATGGCCCCTTCTACCCAGTCTGTACTGTGTCTGGAGCTTGGCCTGCAGTGAAGAAGGAAACCCCACAGCTGCAGCCCAGAAGTCCTGAAGTCCAAGCAGAAGGGTCTGCCCAGCTCAGCATGGATTTTAGCAGAGCCTCAGAGTGTGAGCGACTCTATAGACAGTTAACTTTGTAAAACAGGCCTCATGACTTTTCTGTCACCGAGAGGCCATCTCGGTGTCCTTCCAGGTTTTCCCTCGTTTCCTGGTGAGGTCAAGCACTCCCATCTCCTTACAAGAAATCTTTGTCAAGTAGAATCTGAGCTGACGCAGGGGGAGCGAAGGAAGGTGAGAGGCCAGGATCCGATGGCAGAGTGATCCTTCCCTAAAGGCAAATCCAATTTCGAGTTTTCAGTCAGTGTCACTGGTACGGATTCCTACTCCAGAGAACTGGGATAGGAGCCGAGGCCCATGCGGGAGGCTCCGATTTCAGGCCCCACTCCCAGGCTGGTTTTGAAGTTTTGCTCTGCCCATGCTAACCCCTCTCCAGTGGCAGCCCCTGACCAGTGCTCTTCAGAAGCGAGTCTGTGTGGAACCCGCTTGTGAATCTCCCCAGAAACAGCATTCCTGTCCCACATCCTCTGTTGGGACTCCACAGAATGGCAAGAAACAGGTGTCCTTAAGGACTGATTGAACCTGTACCACCTTGAATTCTTCCTGAGGCCCTTGGAGCACACTTTGAAAACAAGGTGTGATAGTTAGGGCTGGTTGTGAACTCAGGCAGATCTAGAGTTATCTAGGAGACAAAAGCTCGGCGCTTAGAAGAGTTTCTAGGTTGGGTTATTTGAGATGGGAAGACTCACCCTGAATAGGTGACAACGTTTCATGGGCTGGGGTCCCACTGAACACAAAGGGAAGCCTAGCAGAGCACCACCATGCATTCATCTCCCCACTTCTTGACTATGCATACAGAATGTCCAGCTGCCACCATGATAGACTGTACCCCAATCTCTCCGTCCTTCCTTATGTTGCCTTGTTAGGTATTTTGTCCCAGCAATGATAAAGATATTGATATACAAGACTTCCCAGATGCATAGCATGTCCACTGGGGTCCTGTGTAGGAAGGATGGTGGGGGCCAGGCCTGGACCAGCAGAACCACCAGGATTCCACCTTGACTCTTCACAGTGGAGGTTCCTAGCCTGGACCCCCAGTCCGCCACCTTCTGGGAACAGCTTGAGGGAGACCTTGTCTGGGCTATTTTGTACCTCCATGTCTGTTTCCTCACCTGTTCCCCAAGGGTTGGGGAGGTCATGCCCTGGGGCTGTGTGTGTACAGACAGATCTCCAGGGGCAAGAGTTGGCTTGCAGGGTTGGGGATTTAGCTCAGTGGTAGAGCACTTGCCTAGCAAGCGCAAGGCCCTGGGTTCGGTCCCCAGCTCTGAAAAAAAGAAAAAAGAGAAAAAAGGAAAGAAAGAAAGAAAGAGTTGGCTTGCTCAGTGGTGTGTGTGTGTGTGTGTGTGTGTGTGTGTGTGTGTGTGTGTGTGTGTGTATAGCCAGCATGCCAGCCATAGAAGGCAGAGAATAAGAACCAGTGTTTTGGGATTCAAAATACTGTAACAAAGAATACCACAGGTGGACTAGTTAGCCACCAAGATTTGCACATTTGCACAAGGGATCAAGCTGGGAGTCTGAAAGTGTCAGAGAATGAAAACAAAGAAGGGATGTTAGCAGGAGGAAGAGGTGTCAAGAGGAGAAGCCTCTATTTAAGGGGAGTCCCAGGGCTCAGGCTCAGCTGTAAAGAGTACTGCTGCTCAATCAGAAGACCCAAGCTCCATTCACCCAAGACCCATGTCCAGTGAGTGGCTCACAACCACCTCTAACTCCATCTGCAGAGGATCTGATGCCTGCCTCCGAGGGCACCTCTACACACATGGTCCACATTCACACAAGCACAACCTGCATATACAAATAAAATATAAAAGATAAAAAGAAATTAAAGGAAGTTGCAGAAGAACAATTTAGAAGGCAGACAGAAGTATATAATCTTACAGTTAACAGAACACATCTTCCAGGAGGAAATGTCTCTTGAAGGCCAAACATGACTTTTATGGTTTGTATATGCTTGGCCCAGGGAGTGGCACTATTAAAAGATGTGGCCCTGTTGGAGTAGGTGTGTCACTGTGGGAGGTGGGCTTTAAGACCCTCATCCTAGCTGCCTGGAAGCCAGTATTCTGCTAGCAGCCTTCAGATGAAAATGTAGAACTCTCAACTCCTTCTGCACCATGCCTGCCTGGATGTTGCCATGCTCCTGCCTTGATGATAATGGACTGAATCTCTGAACCTGTAAGCCAGCCCCAATTAAATGTCCTTATAAGAGTTGCCTTGGTCATGGTGTCTGTTCACAGCGGTAAAACCCTAACTAAGTCAATGACCATAATAACCCAGATGGGAGAAACAGAAATGGCACAGGGATAGAAACAGACAGAGACACAGAGACAGGGTTAGTATGAAGGACAATACCTATAGAAGGAAAAGGGGGGCTGGAGAGATGGCTCAGTGGTTAAGAGCACCAACTGCTCTTCCTGAGGTCCTGAGTTCAAATCCCAGCAACCACATGGCGGCTCACAACCATCTGTAATGAGATCTGATGCCCTCTTCTGGTGTGTCTGAAGACAGTTACAGTGTACTCATATATAATAAAATAAAATCTTAAAAAAAATAAATTTAGAAGGAAAAGGGTCTTCAGTCAATGTTGGAATTCAATCCTGAGACTGGGTGAGGAGAAAAGCTTAGTAGGAATTCTATACCCAACCAAATTATCTGCCACTCAGAAGGAGGAAAAAACAAATTTCCCAACTGTCTCATAGCTTAGAAAATTCTCTTTCCATAAAATCCTTCTGAAGTATAATTTGGTAATATTCTTCTGTCAAATGAAAGACAATTCCTAGACATAAGGAAATGTGGAATTCGCAAAATCGGAGAGCCTACCCAGGCTGAGCATAGGAAACCAAGGGTGGTGTCCAAGCAAGATTATACAAATGATTTAGGAGGTAAAAGGTCCCAGATGCGGGTGCTGAGCACTGCCCATGGTCCCCGCTCTCCAGTGACACAGGCTGGAATCTACCCCACAATCCCCTTGTTAAGAAGCCTGGGATACAGCATGGAGACCAGCTGTTTCTAGCCATGCTGCCTGAGTGTGGTCATGTGCTCCCTAACACCACAACCTCACTTGTTGTTTGACTCTGTGCCTCAGTTTCCTCTTCTGCAGATTGAAGTGCCCCAAATGACCTCCTAGAGGTGCTGTTGATAATGAGGGAGTGGACATGTCTGCAGAGCAGGTGCCTACAAACACTGTCACTACCACACACGCCCATGCCAGAGCAAGATGGCTGGTCATGACCTAACACAAAACAATCAGAGTGCATGTGGCTCTGGGAATTCAGAACATTGGCAATAGAAATCAATATTGCCGGCCAAGCAGTGGTGGCCCATGCCTTTAATCCCAGCACATGGAAAGCAAAGGCAGGTGGATCTCTGTGAATTTGAGGCTAGCCTGGTCTACAGGGCAGATTCCAGGACAGCCAACACTTCACAGTGAGACCCTGTCTCCAAGGGAAAACAAAAACGACGTCAACATTGCCTTGGTATTTGAAAATTCATTATGTGGCCTGAGATTGGTGAGTGGTGGAATTATTACATTTTGATCCAGGTAGATTCTGGAGCGAGTTCTGTTCAGGTAACTTTGCAGGAAAGATACTTATCCATTTCTTGTTTTAAAATCTCGTGGGATCTTGCCTGCTTTTGCACAGCATGTTCCAGACAACCTTGTGGGACACTGTGGCTGCTGTGGGCAAGAAACCCGTATGTCCTTCATCTTACATGCTAGGTATCGAGGGACATGGTAAGGTTGACGTTCCCGGAGACAGAGCATTCGGCATTCCTCTGGAAGTCACGAGGGTAACTGCCAGAATCACTAAAAATAAAACAGAGCTGAGAAAAATCGGGGGAAGGCGGCGCAGGGGAGGGGATGTGGGCGGAGGCTGAAACAGACTCCACTCATTTTTCACTTAGGAGCCCTGGGACTTGCCTCTGGCTCACAAAGTGGGAACCAGATCCATCCAGCTATCAGGGCTCCAGTCCTCAGACCCTGGCGTTGAAGGATGCAGCAGGCCACCAACGGCCAAGTACTTCCAAGGGTGGGGTTGCAGGCAAGGGAGCACAAGTGGTGTATTCTGGATTCACCAGACAGTTCAAGCAGATATTTTGTTTTTACAAGTAAAACCCCAAAGCTGGCTACTAGCACCACCTGAACAGCCCCCACTCCCCCAGCCACCCTGCAGCCAGGCAGCAGGGCCTGGGGACAAGTGCTCAGAGGCTATCAGGGCTGCTCTCCTGCCAGCTTGGAAGCTACTGTGTGTCTGCTCTGTGGGAACCCTGTCTTTAATGAAAGTCACAAAGTGTAATATGTTTAAAGATAGGATTTTGTCATATGTAGTGGTAAGGCGGGAAGGGCTATGCAGGGACTATGTAGTGAACTCCAGGCCAGCCTGGGCTACAGGAGGAGACCATGTCTACAGCATGGTTTTTAGATATGTTGCAGTACTAAGATTTAAAAGAAAAAAAAATAAGCAAGGGAATAAGAAAATAAAAGCAGGTGAAGTGATGTGTCATAATTTTTCGGTCTTTATATCTAACGCATGTCCTTCAATCCTATACAAACATCAATTCTGTGTTTGAACAATTAAAATGGGATGTTACAGAACACACAGAGGTCCAGGAACCTGGACTGAGAGGGGACCCCGCCTCCCCCACTGGCTATTTGGAGGTTGATGCCTCCCGTTACCCAGCTGGACCTCCACCAAGGAGAGCAAAGGGTCTCTCATGTGTTTGTAGCCCTGGCTTATAACTCCTCTAGGATAGATGCTCTGAGTTGTGTCCACTGTCACGACTGTCAAGAGCCTCCCTAGCTGGGGTTCCCAGGTCCTGTAGCCACTGCCTCATCTAAGACTTGGAGCAGAACAGGCTTCTGTCCTAGCTTTCTGCAGAGTCCCTGGCTTCTCCTCTCCAATGCCTTATTTCCCGAGTTATCACCCGTGTCCTTGGGTTGGAACTGTGTGTGGCAGTCATTTGCAATTGGTCTCAAACACAAACACTACCCATGCCCAGGGTACAGACGATTTTGTATTTAAAAGTTTAATATTTTAATTCTTTACAATGTGTGTACTTTTTACCTATTTTTACCTTTTTTAGTTTTTGAGACAGGGTTCTCTGTGTTGTATCCCTAGGTGTCCTGGAACTCACTCTGTAGACCAGGTTGGCCTTGAACTCAGATCTGCCTGCCTCCCAAGTGCTGGGATTAAGGGTGTGTGACACCACTGCCCAGCCACCAATTAAAATTTTATATATCAGTTAACTTTACTCTTCCTTCTTTTTTTTTTTTTTTCCCGGAGCTGGGGACCGAACCCAGGGCCTTGCGCTTGCTAGGCAAGTGCTCTACCACTGAGCTAAATCCCCAACGCCAACTTTACTCTTTATTGTAGATTTTATTACATTTATTTTTTACATTTATTGATTTACTTACTGTGTGTGTGTGTGTGTGTGTGTGTGTGTGTGTGTGTGTGTGTGTGTGTTTACATGCTCAGGAGTCATTTCTCTCCTTGTCCCATGTGGTTTCTAGGGACTGAACTCCACACAGCAGCACCCTTACCCTCTGAGCCATTTCACTGGCTCTGACTTTTCCTTCCTTCCTTCCTTCCTTCCTTCCTTCCTTCCTTCCTTCCTTCCTTCCTTCCTATCTATCATCTATCTATCTATCTATCTATCTATCTATCTATCTATCTATCTATCTATCTATCTATTTTTTACATACATTACATCCTGACTGTTTCCCCTACCTCCACTCCTCCCAGCCCAGTCCCCTCTCCCTACGTCTCCTCTCCCTTAGATCCAGATCCACTCCTCTTCTGTTGTGAGAGAGAGAGAGAGAGAGAGAGAGAGAGAGAGAGAGAGAGAGAGAGAGAGAGCGCTCTTAGGGATATCGACCAAACATGGCATAACAAATTATAGTAAGACTAGGCACAAACCCTCATATCAAGGATGGATGAGGCGTCCCAGTGGAAGGGTCCCAAGTGCATGCAAAAAGGGCCAGGGCTACCTCCCACTCTTGCTATTGGGGATTGCAAAGGGACGCCAAGCTATGCAACCACAGTGTATGTGCAGAGGACCTGGCTCGGACCCATAAAGGGCCATGAGTGTGGCTTCAGTCTCTGTGATCCCCTATGAGCCCTGCTTAGTTGATTCTGTGGGTCCTGTTCTCATGGTATCCTCAACCCCTCTGGCTCCTAGAATCCTTTCTCCCCCTCTGCTTTCCCTGGCTTTGTGCAGTGTTTGTTGGGGTTCTCTGCATCTGCTCCTCTCGGGTGCTGGACAATGCCTCTGTGATGACTATTGGGCTAGGCACCGGTCTATGGGTATAGCAGAGAATCATTAGAAAACATTCCATTGACCTTTTTGGTTCTATTCTGGGTCTCTGGGCTGACAAGCCTCTAGTTCTAGGTCATCCACACAGTGTCAGGTGTAGGCTCCTTCTTGTGGTGTGGGCCTCAACTTAAGTCAATCATTGGTTGGCCACTCCCACAAGTTCTACACTTCCATTACTCCAGCACATCTTGCAGACAGGACATATTCTAGGTCAAAGGTTTGTGGCTGGGTTGATGTCCTTGTGCCACTGCTAGGAGCCTTGCCTGGTTATAGAAGATGGACAATTCAGGCTCCATAACCCCCATTACTGGGAGTCTTTTGATAAGGTTACTTGTAGATTCCAGGAGCTTACCACTGCACTAGGTTTCTACATCGCTTCCCAAACGCCCCCCAGACTTTACTGCTTACTTTACAGACTTGCTCTTGACATCATGATGAAGTGTTGAGTAACACCACTACCTTGGCTCATGCTTCCTCTGTCCACCCTCCTACAACCTTGTCAGCCTGCATCTTCTGATCTCACAGACAGGCTCATTCCAGAACACACTGTGCAGGGAGTGGGTACACTGGAAGCAACTCCAAGGATCCCCTGACCTGCCTTTTCTTGTCTTCTACAGGCCTTGCAAAGCCCATTGGGCTGGTGGAGGGGCCAGGTGGCCTGGGCCAGGGAGGAGTGGCTGCCACTCTGCAAGATGACAGCCAAGAGACCGAGGGCAAGTTCGAGGACTTTGGGTACAATGCACAGCTCAGTGACCGCATCTCCCTGGATAGGACCATCCCTGACTACAGGCCCAAGAGGTGAGCAGCCTGGCCTTAGCCCCTGAGAACTGGAGGTGGGATTGTGCTACACAGGGGCATGGGGCTGCAGAATATCCCTCAGTCTCTTTGTGGCTCTGTCTCCCTTGATCCCTCTGTCTCTATATCTCTCTGTGTCTCTTTTCTGTCTCCCTCAATCTTCCTTTCTGTCTTTCTTTCTCTCTGTCTCTCTCTCTATCTCTGTCTCCCTGTCTCTATCTCTTGCTGTCTCTCTCTCCCTGTTTCTGTCTCCCTGTCACTCCCTCCCTGTCTCTGACTCTTTCTGTCTCTGTCTATCCATCTCTTTCTGTCTCTGTCTCTGTTTTTCTCTCTGACTCTGGTCTCTCTTCCTGTCTCTCTCTCCCTGTCTCTGTCTCTCTCTCCCTGTCTCTCTTCCTCTCTCTCTCTCTCTCTCTCTCTCTCTCTCTCTCTCTCTCTCCCTCCCTCCCTCCCTCCCTCCCTCCCTCCCTCCTTCCCTTCCTGTCTCTTTCTTTCTCTCTTTCTCTGTCTCACTTGCCCCTCTGCTGTCTGCTCTGTTCCTCTCTTTTGAGCCCCATCCACACGCAGGATCAGTCCCCTTTCCCTTTGGTCTCAGAGGCTGGAAGGCTGGAGGTGGCTGGGCTATCTCTGTGAGCCCATGTGTATATACACATGCACATAGGTTTGCAGATGGACTTGAACACCTGAGCTTTGATTCCTGCTGAGTATGTTCTTCTCGCTGGCTTTTGCAGCTATTGCTGGTGTGTGTATGCTGTGACTGCTCAGTGAGCCTTCAGTGTCCTGAAAAGGTTTCAGCAGTCCTTCAGAGGGTGTGGCCATCTTGTTCCTCACCACAAAGGTGCTCATTGCTATGGCCTTGCTTGTGTCTCAGGACTGAGTTCTTGCCCCTGATTATTATCTCAGTCCAAAAGCACACAAGGGGGCTGACCAGAGCTGAGCTTGAACAAATACCTTGATAGGAAGACTGGCTAGGTCCAGCACCTACAGTGCCAAGACTCAGAGTTGCCAGCAGCAAGATGGCTGCTCTTGTGCTCTATCATAGACCACCAGGACAGGAGGCCTAGACAGAGAAACTCTCAGCAGCTCTGGATAACTAAGCTCAGGGCTCAGCACCTGCCAGAGTGCTCTTGGGGCCTGGTAAAGGTCGATGAGTGGTAGTAGGTCTGTTTGCAGCTCTCCTACTGCCTGGTGGACCTAAGGACTAGAACTCCAGCAAGGAGCTTGCTGAGGAGGGTGGAGCAGGGAAGAAGGTGAAAAAAGAAGCTTGGAGAGGTGCCTCACCAGAGCAGTGGGTGCAGTGAGGGAGAAAAAAGGAGGGGTCACCCCACCACCATCCACCGAGTTCCTGAGTCTCAATCTTTGAGCTGCTTTTGAGGACTTTCGTTCCTCACCCCCAGTTTGCTCTGTGCATGAGCCGAGGTATTAAGATGGCCAAAACCCAGAGTCCCAGCTGGCTGTGAATGCCTAGAATCTGGAACAGTTCTCTGGGGCTGTGCTTGAACCGCTCCCAGGAGGTGCCTGGGCTGGGGTGATCCTCCCAGCAATGGAATGGAGACTGTACCTCTGGGATTATTTTGGTAGCTGTGCTATTTTTTAACTCCCAAAATAACCTGTATTTTTCATGCCTGATTCTTTTATTTTTGGGTATCTTCTGAAATTCAGAAGTTGAATTATTTACATCCTGAGACAGACCCAGGAAGCTAGCTGCTGCCTTCAAATTTGAGGTTACGCAAAGGTTTATGACCTGCTTTGGTAGAACCCTGTTAAGTTCTTTCTCCAAGCCTGCCGGCCTGGGTTGGGAAGGTGAGAAAGGACTATGGAGAGTGTGGAGGTAATTCCCTGACCTGGGCAGTCCACCTGTATCAGAATGTGACCCACTTGTCTTGTCAAGGAACAATGAGCTCTCCCAGCCTGATGTTCCCACAGTAGGCTCTCCCCGGTGAACCCTCCCACTATGGGCTCTCCCTGATGGACATTCCCCTTCCCAGAGAGTGAACCAAGGACAAGTGTACTCAGAACTTCATCACTCAGCTCTCGAACCTCCCTTTCCCATGTCCAGTTTCATGAAATATGTCAGAAGGCCTAATCCAGGTGAGTGAGATATGTGTACCAGGCCTGGCCAATCAGAGCAAAGGCATGATGGGAACCAGCCCGGAGAGACACTGGGGCAATCGCATTATGGAGCTGCTGAGAAATAAAACAGAAGCAAGTGGGATGTCTGAGCATGCAGGTGGACGGTCAAAGTGTGGTGGGCAGGCTCTGAGATGATGCTTGAAGAGGCACCCACCCCTCCCGGGGGCTCAACCCCTTCTTGTCCACTTTAACCCTCATGTGACTGTACCACGTGACAGTCCCCAACCTAGAATCTTTGAAGAGGTCTCCAAATCCCTGCTCTCCCCGTGACCCCAGAGCCATGACAAGAAATGGCTGTTGTATGAGTTATAACCTTAGGCTGTTGTGTGCAGCCTGTGATGGACATCCTGTGAAGAGCAAGGTGAATACAAGGTCAGCGTCTGTGAGCATTGCCCTCCTCAGCAAAGGTGTTAGGGACAGGCGTCTGAGGGTGGCTAAGTGGGAAAAGCAATCATTGCAAGCTCAGTCCAGGCTCCCCCTAAACTTTCTGTCTATGATCTCCTCAAGGGCTTCACCCTCCCAGCATGGCCAGAACATGCCTCCAGGACCAGCAGGCTTGGTCATCAGAAACTGGGCTGCAGGCATGCATGCGTGTGTATGCACATATGTGAGTGTGTTCCAGCACCCGCGGGCGGACACCACCCACTCAGATGATTTCTCACACTTTCTAGTCGGTGTCATCCTTGGATGCCTTTTGTCTGGGGGTGGACAGTTTTTCTAATTAAGCAGCAGCTTTAATTATGGCACAAAACGCATCACATAGATGTTGATTACTAAGCCTGCCCCTGGGATGACGAAAGGAGGCCAGTAAATCCAAATTAAACAGTGTCATCAAAGCGAACAGCGTTCCCCCAGAAGCCTCCGCTGTGATGTCCCCTGCCTCGTGTTTGTGGTCTCCATGCATATTCATCGTCTGAGCCAGGAACAGCTTGGCTGTCAGCTCCAATAAGTGCAGATTGAGTGCGTGGCAAGCAGAAGGCTGAGCTAGCTCCTTGGGTTCAGGCTGTACAGTCTACTGGACGAACCCCACCCCCTCCCCCACACACAACCCTTGTGCTCTTGGTCCTTGAGAGAAAGGAAGGAACTTTGGACACTGCGCATCTCAGGGCCACTGAGGTTCCCTGAAGACATGACCCTTGACCTGCGTTTTGTGGTGCAATAGTTTTTTTGTCGGTTTGGTTTCGTTTGGTGGTGGTTTTCTGGAGGGGTCTCCTCATGTAGTCCAGGCTAGGCTGAAATTCACAGTCCTCCTGCCTCAGCCTTCTGAGTACTGGAATGACAGTTCTGTGTCCCGATACCTGGTCCTGGTTTTTACTAGGCGTGGAGCTGTGGACAGCAAGTCCTTGTCCTGAATGCAAGCTAATTCTTACCAGTTTTCTCCGCCTAGGTCTACAGTCAGGTAGTGTTGTGAAGGACAGCTGGAAGGCCTTGAGTCCAGGAGGATCCAGCCCAGCAACTGTCTCTGGTGTTCCAAACCTGTCCCTGGCAACATAGATTGGAGTTATGAAACCTAATTTGACAATGAAAGCCTTGCATCCTTCAATGGAGTTAGAGCACAGGGCCTCCTCTCAGGGGGCAGAGCTGGACACAGAGTTCATTGGCTGTGGTATGAACTTCAACCTTAGGCCTACAGGGCTGCCGTCCCCGTCTCCTGCTGTGTGAGTTCTGACCAGGGCCCACTGAGCATCCAGAGGGGCCTGTAGAGGGTCCTGGGCTAAGGCAGCAAGGAGCTTAACACAGCTCTGAAAGTCAACAGAGAACATCAAGGGCTGAACTGGCCCAGAACATAGTGTGTCACCCGGACCAAGGAGATCTGCCAGCACCAGTGACCCACAAACAGTTTGAGGGTTGTTACTACCTGAAGAACAGGGGACATACCCATACCCCTGTGGGGCCAAGGGAGGCTGTCTGTCTCCAAGTGGCTGGTTCACTCAGGTAGTGACCCTATAACCAGTTTGAGGTCCCTTTGAGAGAGGGTGGTATGAGAATGTTCTGCGTGTGTCTTGCTTCTGACACATGATTGAAGTATGTCTGTCTCCAAAGGGAGTTTGAACCTGTGAGGAGAGGGCTGGTGGGTGGAGCATGTGGGCTTGCTTTCAGCATTTTGGTTCCTGTGGCTTTCAGTCTTTGAACATGGACATGTGTCTGTGACCATGTGTCCATAACTGTAGGGGCAGGCACTGTGTAAATGTACATGCTCCACATGCCATCAACATGCCAACTAGAGAGGTCTTGGTGGGATGTGTCTGGGTCTTCAGACAAAATGCCAGGTGTACATGTGTGAATGTGGACATACATGTGTGGAAATGTGTGCTCATATGTGCAAATTGTGTGTGTGTGTGTGTGTGTGTGTGTGTGTGTGTGTGTGCATAGGTGTGGGTATATTGTAGGGCAGGCTTGTCTCTAGCAACATGGATGGATAGGGGGATGGATGGATGGATGGATGGATGGATGGATGGATGGATGGACGGATGGACGGACTCAGTCTGTGAAAGACAATTTGATACAGGAGGGACCCCTAGTTTCTGGGTCCTTACTCTCTTTTTTCCTCTGGCCATGGGAGGCATTCCTCCCCTGCTTCTTAGATGGCAGTGAGAAGGCAGTAGCACAGGTGGCTACCTAGTTCAGGGTTTTGAACTGCGTGAGCTCTGCTTGGATGAACATGTTTCTCACACATGTGCTCTGCTTGTGTGAGCATGTGTTTCCCAGCAAGGCAGGACTCTGCCGTGAAGCACGGCAGCACCACAGTCCCCAAGGACCTGCCTTCCAAGAATCTTCTCCCCATACAATATTCCCAGAAGTGAGGGCACAGTTTCCAAATGAGAAACTTTCTGTCTGCTGAGGCCCAGCCGGGCATGAGACACCGGTGGCGTTGCTTCGCAACCAGTGGCTCTCGGGGACATGCCGCCACTTTGCTTCTTGACATTCCCTCCGTCATTTTCCCAGGGCGCAAGGGGCAGCCTCGTGCATTTCCATTAGCACCGCTGATCTGGGCGTCTGGGGAGAGATGCTCAGGTGCTTGGCAAGTGCACGGCGCCTGCCATCTCTCAGGCAGGATTCTCCCATCTCCCTGTTGAGTCTCCTTGGCACAGGGTCCCTTTAGTCTACTTCCCAGCCTTGCCCTCGCCCTCCGCATGCCTAACCATGGGTTTGCAGAAGCCCTACTCTGTGCCAGCAATGAGAGGGGACAATGTCCACAGAAAAGCCATGGTGGGCAAACTAGTTGGTTGATTGCTCACGGTTGAGCACACTGCTTGATTTTGCTTGGGGACACTGAGCCCAGGAATGGGAACAAAACAGAGCCACCACATCCTGGTGCATGGCAAGCCAGAAAGACGTTGTGGCTGACCATGAGAAGACCTAAGCTCTGGTTTATTTCCCGTCTGACAGACAGGATGCTGAAGCTGGGAGGGGCCTCTGGCTCCTGTGCACCCTGGGGCTGTGGAGTCATGGTTCATTCTTTTCTTCTCTGAGTCCTGGAGTCTCGAATGGTCCTGAACGTTATCTCAGCACACACATTACTCCAGGGACCCCAAGGTTAGGAGGGGACACAGGGCGATTGAGGCATTACCTCCTGAACAATTTTCACACATGCAGCCCAGATTACCACACCGAGTCTGTATTGTAAGCCATGATTTGTCTGAAGAGGAACAAGGTACCTCCAGGGCACACAAGACATAGCTCTCTGTAATATGCAGTAGTGAGGACATTGTCAGACCCACATCAGTGCCCATAAGGAGAGGGCCAAACTGGGGTGGAATGGGTTCAGCTCTGTGTCATATCTGAGCTTTCAGAATGGGACATAGAAGCTGAGAGATGAGATGGACAGCGAGAGCTCGGGGGTGTGTGAGACAGTGTGAGGCATGAGCCAGCAACTACTCATTTCTGTATTTGTTCAAAGGACTGCATGACACTATCTGTTGTCCCTGTCTGTCTGTCCTTATCTCTGTATTTCCCTCTGTCTCTGTCTTTCTCTCCTTTTGACTCTCTGTTACCTTGTCTTTATCTCTGTGTCTGTGTCTTGTGCCCACATCCCAGCCCAGTGGGATGGTGAATGTAAGAAGAGTCCAGCCTTCCTCAGTGGAGGCAGTAAGCCAAGGCTGGCCCCCATAGACGGAGAGATAGGATCTCTCCCTCTCAACAACCCTTGACGGGCTGAGGGCCAGAGACAGGACATGCCCTCATGATCCAGTCCTTGCCAGTGGAAGGGTCTATGAGGCAAGTGCATGTATCTGTGGACAACTCCATGGACTTCCAGACAACTAACCCAGAAACAGAAGGAGAATTGGTACAGTCCATCCCGGTCCAGCCAGCTACTGCCTCCTGATAGCACATGGCAGGATGATCAGATAGTATTTGTCCTGAATGTCCACCACCAACCTCTCGTGAAGGAGTAGGAAAGAAGACCCTGACAGAGGACATGGATGAGGAAAACAGCCATGAGGTCTGTGTGCTGGGTGAGTGTTGTATATATTTGTCCTCAGAGCAAACCAACCACCATCCCATGTGCAGAAGATCATCTCAGCTGGGCTTCTTGACTGTTTACATCTGCTCATAGAGAGGTAGGAGTGATTACAAGATGGCCACCTGAGTATCTAGTGTCTCCCTACCACCTGTTGGTATGCAGAGATTCCACGTGGCCCCAGGAAGAGGCTAGAGTCTATAGGCCAGAGAAGACTGAGAGAGGCTTCTTCTGAGGCTGTGGGGAAATCAACATCCCTGCTGATGACTTTCCGGTGTGGCCTTTTGAGAGTAGGGATCACAGCCCTGTAGATAAGCTGTGCTCTGTAAGGAAACCCAGCTGGTTCCCCAGGGTGAACTTCCGTGGAATTGTGCCTGTTTGTTGTTGGGACCTGAGGAGGAGAAATAGACTTTATTTACATCCTGCATCTTCTCTTTGGGAAGGGGCTTCAGCAGCAATAAGAGTAAATGATGGGCAAGGACTCTAACGATGGACCCAGCGACAGCTACACAATTTCTTGGTGCAGGAAACATTTAAACTCCTCCCGCATGGGGTCCCTTCTGGGTGGCTGCAAGTCCGCTAATGTTTTCTCCATTTTACATGCTTTGCAAGTTCATGGAAATCATGCATTCAACTTTCTCCTTCCACGAATAAATGGACCCAGGTCGTCTTGTCAGGAAGCGTTTGTCTGAGTGATGAAATCTGCATAGCTAAGCGCACGCAGCCCATATCAATGTGGCGCTGCTGCAAGGTATTTGTCCCTTGAAAGTCACACAGGCGGCTGGGGATGTATGCAGCCTGGCCATGAGGGCGGTGACTACTCTGGGGAGGCTGGGTCCTTAACCATGCTGTGTACGGGGTGTCCCTTCCCTGCTCTGCTCCTGACCCAGATGGTTTGGGTTTGAATCCCCGCAGCTGAGAGAATGCGTCCTCGTCTCCAACAGGGGAAGACTGAGCCTGTAAAGAGTAACAGTGAGCAAATGCGGTCCCTGTTCTCAAATGACACAAGAGCCCCTTGACTCTAACTCTCGGTCTGAATGTGGAATGAACATTGCTGCTCTTGGTGTCACAGGCTGAGCTGCGTTCCCTGAATTCGCTTTGAAACATTAACCTACAGGACTTCATATGCTCACCTGGAGGCAGAGTTACTATGATCGTGATTAGTGAAGGACAGACCCCTGACCCCCCCAAAAAAAATCCCATTTAAAGAGAAGGAAGCAGGGGCTGGAGAGACGGCTCAGTCGTTAAGAGCACTGACTGCTCTTCCAGAGGTCCTGAGTTCAAAGCCCCAGCAACCACATGGTGGCTCACAACCATCGGTTATGGGATCTGGCGCCCTCTTCTGGTGTGTCTGAAGATAGCAACAGTGTACTCACACATAATAAATAAATTAATTCTTTTTTTAAAAAAGAGGAGGCAGAGGTCGGGTAGGAGACTGCCTGTTGTGCACCCCTGTGATTTTTCTCATATATAATAAACATTATTAATGTATTAATATATAAATATATTATTTATTTGTGGGTTGACTCACATGCCACAGCACATGTCTGGGAGTCAGAGGACAACTTGTAAAAACCATTTCTTCCCTTTCGCTCTGTGGGTCTTAGGGACTGAAGTCAGGTGGTCAGATTTGGCGAGCACCTCTAGATGCTGAGCTTTGGAACACATGGGAACGTGCCCTGGAGGCACTAGGGAGATGTTGTGTGATTCCTGTCATCTCCTATCTCCCTAGCTAGGGAGAACCTAGGGGAACCCCTAGCTCCCCTCCAGTCTTCCCCCCACCCCTTGGTGACAGTTTTGTCTCCCACAGTATTATCTACCCTTATGTTCAGTATTGTCATGCCATGCCCCCCACACACACTCCTGCTTCCAAAGGGGTTGGGTGGTACCCACCCAGCACATCTCTTCTGTAGCATCCTGTATCACACAAAGGTAGGTGTGTTTAAGTTTAAACGGCTTTCCCGTTAGGAAGGAAACCTTGTTTACTTCTGTGAAGAGTCTTAACAGCTTTCCGTGGGTTCTGTCCCTTGCTTCACCTAATTTCCTGATTTTTCTTTCTTCTTTCATCCGGTGCTGTTTTGAGATAGGATCTCGGTCTAGCCCGGATTGGTTTGGCTAGCCTCAAACTCACAGCGATCCTCCTGCCTCATCCTCCTGAGAACTGGGATTACCAGTGTAAACCGCCTGACTTCCCTCGCTCCTTCACTTTCTTATTTGGATTTTATTTCATGTTTATGGGTGATCTACCTGTATAAATGCATTTATGTCTGTGTGCCACATGCATTTCTCATGTTGGCCAGAAGGGGGCATCAGATCCCCTGGAACTGGAGTTAGGGGAAGGTAGTGAGCCACCATGTGGGTGTTGGGAATCAAACCTGGGTCCTCCGGAAAAGCAGATAGTGCTCTTAACAACCCTCTCTGTAGCCCCTGAGTTGGGTTTTTGTTTGTTTGTTTGTTTGTTTGTTTGTTTGTTTTTTGTTTTTATTGTTGTTATTCTGAGGCAGAATATTAAGCATACCAGTATCTTAGGGTGTGATAAACCACCAAGACCAAAAGTAACTTGGGGAAAGGTTTATTTCATTTTAAGTTTCCAGGTAATGGCTCAGTGGAAGACTGAGGCAGGAACTCAAGCAGGACAGAGACCTGGAGGTACAAACTGATGCAGAGGCCACAGAGGGGTGCTGCTTACTGGCTTGCGCCTCATGGCTTCTTGACTTGCTTTGCTATACAGTCCAGGACCACCAGCCCAGGGACGGCCCCACCCATAGTGATCTGGGTCCTCTCACATCAATAATTAATCAGGTCAATATCCCATGGCCTTGCCTAGAGGCCAGGCTCATGGAGATCTGTTCACCATTATGGTTCTCTAGCTTGTGTCAAGTTAACATAAAACTAGCCTGCACGCTCAGGTTGGGTAGACCTTGAATTCCCGATCCTTCTGCCTCTGCCCTTGGGTCTTGTTTGTCACACCCTTGTGTATTTGTCAGCTGTGTTTGCTTCTGTTTGAAACATGACTTCCCCCGCTCAACCACAGAGTCAAGGTTCTCCCAGTTTTGCCCTTTCCTCTCACTCCCATAGGCTTCCTCCCTGTGTCTTTCATGCTGGACTCTTGCTACTCCAGCACATTTGTTCACAACAACCAGGTGGTTTCTGCATACTTCCCCCAGTTCAGGGGAACTTGATAGACAGTGCACCGAGCTCACTGTTCATGGCCTGAACAGTGATATTGTCTGCCTGGCTGGATCTCAGATAGTAGGTGCTCAGGATATCTAGAGACTACAACCTGTTCTTCCTGCTCTGAGACTATGAACAACCCTGGAACTGTACTGAGAGTGGGCAGCACAGCTCCCTCAAATAGACCTCATGAACCTCCATCCTCTAACCCTAACCCTAACCCTAACCCATTAAGCATCCTGTGATATAAAAGGCTTAAAGTGGGTGGGCACAGGCTGTGTGAGAAGCTACAGCTTCCAAAGGTTGGCTCCTTATAGCATTTCTTGGTTTCCAGTGACTGCCTTGTCTCTGCCCTTCTGCTGGCTTCAGGGTCTAGAACCTGCCAGGTTGACCTCCCACAGTGACCACCGCAGTCCCAGCTTCCCACTGCACCCCTGGTGACCACCATGCCTCCCACAGGTGCCGACAGATAACGTATTCTGAAGACCTGCCCCAGATCTCTGTGGTCTTCATCTTTGTCAACGAGGCACTTTCAGTCATCCTGCGTTCTGTACACAGTGTGGTCAACCACACACCGTCCCAGCTCCTGAAGGAAATCATCCTGGTGGATGACAATAGCGACAATGGTGAGTGGCTGTCCATTGATATTGAGGGTATCCATGCTGGGCAAGCACGTGGCTTTGATGCCTTAAGAGTAGTGCTGTCAAGCTCTGCATCTGTGGGCCAGCTCTCGGTGGCTTGAAACCATAGAGTTGAGTCACTAAGTTGACAGGCAACAGCTTGGAGGTGCAGCCCGGGAAAGCACCTTGCCCAGTGACATCCCATCTTCAGCTGCTGCACCAATACACTGGGCTCTGGGCCTGTGACCCTTTCCTCTCTTGTGTTATTGTCACACAGTCCTCTATGCTCCTTCCTCTCGAGGCCCCTACCAATGGTTACTTTACAGATTGCCAGGAGGAAGTGTCTAACAAAATCAACGTAAGGAAGAGCCTGTTTTGGTTCAGTTTGAGGGTGTGGTGCATCCTGATGGGGCTGGCATGGCAGAAGGCAGAGAGGGCAGCTAGCCACATCCACATTCAGAAGACAGAGAAGATTGATGCCAGCGCTCAGTTAATCTCTCCTGTTTTTAGTCTAGGACTCCATGGGTGGTGCCGTCCATGGTTAGAATGGGCCTCCCACCTCTATTAACCCAATCTAGAAACTTCCTTATTTACCATTTTAACCATTTTCAGGCTTGTGGTTCAATGATATCGAGGACATCCATGTTGGGCAACTGCCATCTCTACCTCAGAACTGTCGGTGTGTGTGGGGGGGTGTCTTTTGAGCCTCATTCTGTAACCCAGGCTAGCTTGGGGCTCATTACATAGCCTAGGACGATCCCAGACTTACAGAGATCCTCCTGCCTCACCTGCTTGAGTTCTGGGATCACAGGCATAGGCCACCATGCTGTGACCACAGAATTCTTTCGTCATCCCAAACTGGACATGCTCTCATGGAAACCAGTTGTTCAACTGCCCCAGTGGCCAGCACCTTCCTACTGCCCCTCCGTGGATTCGACACCTATAGACGTGTCAAAAAGACAACCAAACCACACTGTCTGTTAGTGTCTGGTATGTGTCACTTTATACTGTGTCACAGTCCCTCCATATTGCAAAGAGAGTGTCCTATCTCATCATCACCAAGTGACTCCCTTGTGTGGAGGGACCTTGCTGGCTGCTTCCTCATCTGCACAGGAGTTCATTCCTGTGTGTAAAGATCTGGCTGACCATACCCTCTTCTGCACAAGGTCTTCATTCTTGCTTGTAGCTCAACTGCGGGTCCTGCTGCCTATGCTGCGTTTATCACTTTGACCTGAGTTGTTCTTATTTTTGTCACCTTTGTTACTTTGTCCATATTCACAGGACGGGGGGGCCCTGTGTAGTATTTTGGATATCACCCAACCCAGTACTTTTTGAAACTCCAGTTTGGGAGCAGGGCTCAAACATCCCAGACACAGCTCAGGCTCTTGCCAGCGCAGCATGCTAACAAACTGTATCTTTCCCATTCAGTGGAACTCAAGTTCAATCTGGACCAGTATGTTCACAAAAGGTACCCAGGCCTCGTGAAGGTTGTGCGTAACAGCCGTCGGGAAGGCCTGATCCGTGCCCGGCTGCAGGGGTGGAAGGTGGCCACGGCTCCCATCGTTGGCTTCTTTGATGCCCACGTGGAGTTCAACACTGGCTGGTAAGGGCTGGGGTGTGTGAGCATCCTGTGTGGATTCAGATCAGACGGCATATAAGGCTGGGTGGGGGCTGTGGCTCTGGAGGTTTCTAGAGATGGTCTAGGCTGTTAGCTGTTTGGCATAAGAGGAAGTATTTTATTGACCTTGTGGGAAATTCTAGATCTAGGAACTACTTTTTAATTCAGGGAAAGGATTGGTTTCAAATGAGAAACCAATGGGAGGGCCCTGTGGCCAGGAGGTGAAGAAGCATCCCCATCTCGTGGTCATAAGCCAGCAGGTATGCACAATATCCATTACAGGAGCAATCTATCTGTCCTTCTGGTGTGGATTGGGATCCTGTGGTCTGTGGAGGCAGGAACCTTAGACCAGAGCAGGCCTTTATAAGACCAAGACATCCACAAGGGCTGAGTGGTCCAGCATCTCTGTCCTGGGATTTCTCATATTCATTCAGCAAAGAATGCTTTAAGAACAGTGTCTTTTGTCCAGCAAGTGACACATCCCAAAGAAGCAATGTTGGAGGCTTTGGGCCAGAGTTGGTTCCTTGACCCATGCTGCTATGAAAGAGCTTGTTCCTCCTCCTGACCCTGGGCAGCTTTGCTTCAGTGATGCCTTCCTCTGGTGGCCAGGGTCCCTGGCTATTAATCTATGTGGGCTGTGCTGTACCTGTGGGTATGGCTGGCAGAGGTCTCCTATGGTCTTTGTTTCTCATATGGAGAAAGGGCATTCGAATCCCTACTTGTGGCTCTGCTCTGGGACTCAGTCTCTGTGCTCGTCAAGATCACAGAGTGGTATCTGCCATTGCATATATGCACGTCACATGAGCATCTGGGACCATAAGCCAAGTTGCCAAGACCACTTTAGGGCAAGGTGTTGTGAGAAGTGAGAGTGGGTACCAGAGGGTTCAGAGAATGAGGGGGGGGGTTGCAGAGGGAAGGTGGCCTGGAATAGTACTGCCCTGGGGCCACCACCACCAAAGCTCCTCGCTAGCTGCTGAAGATAGTCCTCTGCCAACTCAGGCAGTCTGATCAAGGTGCTTTGGGACTGGTCCCTCTGAGGGTCTAGAGAGGGTCTTGCCCTCTCTCAGCTCCTGGTGGCCAGATGTCCCTTGATGTGTGGCTGCATTACTCTGCTGGCTTCCACATGGCATTCTGTCCCTTGTTAGAACCCTCGTCAGTGGCTCTACCAGGAAGTCCCTGTGCCAAACCTGAGCCTTAGAGCTTCTCAGGGTCCACAGTTGTGATGGTTTGTATATGCTTGGCCCAGAGACTGGCACCATTAGGAGGTGTGGCCTTATTGGAGTAGATGTGTCATTGTGGGTGTGAGCTTCCCTTGTCCTAGCTGCCTGGAAGTCAGTATTCTGCTAGCAGCCTTTATTCAGATGAAGATGTAGAACTCTGTTCCTCCTGCACCATGCCTGCCTGGATGCTTCCCTGCTCCTGCCTTGATGATAATGGGCTGAAGCTCTGAATCTGTAAGCCAGCCCCAATTACATGTCATCCTTATAAGAGTTGCCTTGGGGGGTTGGGGATTTAGCTCAGTAGTAGAGCGCTTGCCTAGGAAGCACAAGACCCTGGGTTCGGTCCCCAGCTCCGAAAAAAAAGAACCAAAAAAAAAAAAAAAAAAGAGTTGCCTTGGTCATGGTGTCTGTTCACAGCAGTAAAACCCTAACTAAGACATAAGTTGGTACCAGGAGTTGGGTATTTCTGTGATATGCCTGACCATGCTTCTGTTTGGAAGAATGTAGATTTGGAGGCTTCAGATTTGGAAGGCAGTGGAAAGCTTTAATGTGGAAGACTTTGTTACTGAGAGTGATTCGAATTGTGTGGACCTGGCCCAAGAGGTTTTAGAGAATTTTAGTGTCTGAAGTGGTTGTTTTTTTTTTTTTTTTGTTTTTTTTTTTTTTGTGCTTCAGTGAAGAATGTGGCTGCTTTTTGCCATTATCTGAGGAGTTTGCCTAAGGCTAAGGTGAAGAGACTCAGATTAATTGCATTGACAAAGGAAGTCTCAGAAACACTCATCCTAGACTTAGTTCTCTGGTTAAGTTTCATGAAGAGAATTTTAAACAAGCACAGCAAGCTGAGAAAGGAAAAATATAAAATATATGGTTCAAGTATTAAAGGAGCACCAGGAAATGAAATGGAGCAGAATCCTGTGTTCAAGGACATTAAATTGAATTAAGGGAGTAGTGACCTTGGGCAAGTTCCAACCCAGCTAAGTGTAGTTCCAGGCATAGTAATATAGGCCTTTAATCCCAGGAGGCAAAGGCAAGCAGTTTTCTGAGTTCAAGGCCAGCCTAAGACAGAGCAGGTTCTAGGTGAAGAAAAGCTTAATTCCCAGTGTGGCGGTACACACCTTTAATCCCAGCATTCAGGAGATAGTCATGCAGCTCTCTGAGTCCAAGGTCAATCTACAGAGCAAGTTCTAGGTCAGTCAAGCTTAGGCAGTGAAGGAGTTGAAAAACAGAAAGTGATAATGTAACAGAAAAAGGGGGCCATGTACCAGCCCCAGCAAGCAGCAGAAATTGGCAGCTTCAGCCATTTGAGTCTGGTTTTAGAGTCAAGAATAGAAGGGACTACTGGAACAATTGACGCTGGTGAGATGGAGCTAAGAAATTAGCAGTGATTAAGAAGAGGCCCACATCACTAAGGTGAAATCTTCTAGGAAGTGTTTTCTGAGAGCACAGAGAAGCTGTGTTTCAGAGATAGCAAGGTTGTACCTCATGTTGTGGCTGGACTTGGATAGTGTGTAAGAGTCACCCAGGTGGTACTGGTTTTGAAGGCATGAAGGGGTCATGAAGAGCAGCTGAGGCTGGGCACTGTGAGAGGCCATGGAAGGCCATTGGTGAAAGTACAGCCTCAGTTGTAGTTGGCAATCCAGAACTGAAGGGGTCATGCAAAGGATTTGAGGCTTGGCGCCATGAAGAGAGCCTATGAGAGACTATTGGTGAAGCCCAGTTGCAGCAGAAGACCCTGTTGTATTGGAGATGCCAGTACCATGGGATGATGACCAAGAACAGCAGCAGCAGTGGAGTGGATCAACCTGAGCTTAGAGTGCTACAGAGGACAGAGCTGGAGAAGTGAGGCCAGCCCTTGGAGGAGCCCAGAATATCATGTGTGTATCCCAGACATTGAAACAAGAAGCTGTAACACTGAAGTTGCCTTGGAGACCCCAAGATGTTCAAGATGCCAGAGGAAACTGCTAACAGGGAGTAGAACCAGCCCAGGAGAAAGACATTTGTTGCAGTCAACAGAGATGAAAAAGGAGTTGTAGATCTGAAGAACGCTTTGACATCAGACGTGGAGATGGCGGAGTTTGGAGTTTGCCCAGCTGGTTCCCTGTCTTTGCTTTGGGGATTACAGTTCAGTGATCTTTGAACTTTGGATTTTTAACATTGTTGAGACTGTTATAGACTACGGGGGCTTTGTAAATTGAACTAAATGTATTTTTCATTATGCTATGTTTAGGTATGGCCCCCATAGCATTAGGAGGTGTGGCCTTGTTGGAGTAGGCGTGTCACTGTGGGCGTGGGCCTTGAGACCCTCATCCTAGCTGCCTGGAAGACAGTCTTCTGCTAGAGCAGCCTTCCCATGAAGATGTAGAAGTCTCAGTTGCACCAGGCCTGCCTGGATGCTGCCCTGCTCACACCTTGATGATAATGGACTGAACCTCTAAACCTCTAAGCCAACCTCAATTAAACGTCATCAGCAGTAAAACCCTAAGTCCACCCAGGCCAGGTCACCATGGAACATCCAGTCGTCCCATTTTCAAGAGAAATGAAAACTCAGAATTTTGTACCACTTCTTAAAAATATTTTAAAAAAATATTAGGCCACCCTTTTTAAAAATATTTATTTTATGTATATGAGTGCTTTACCTGCATGTACACCTGCAGACGAGAAGAGAGCATCAGATCCCATTATAAATGATTGTGAGCCACCATTTGATTGTTGGGAACTGACCATAGACCTTTGGAAGAACAGACAGTGCTCTTAACCACTGATCCGTCTCTCCAGCCCTTCTCCCACCTGTTAAAAGGAAATTTAAGTTGTTTTTCATTTATTGTGAGCATATACACACTAGCATGACATAGTGTATGTGTGGAGATCGGAACACAACTTAGAGGGATCAATTCTACCTTGTGGGTCCCAGGAATCGAATCCAGGCTTGGCAGCAAGCTCCTCTCCCCTCTGAGCCATCTCGCTAGCCCACCAACTCATTTTTTAAGTAGAGACGTTTGTTATGGTGTCAACCTGGGAGTTGGGGGCCTGAGAGCTACAGAGGGGCTCACTGCACAAATGTGTGGAACTATCCACCCGTGTGTGGTCCCAGAATCCCTGAGGGTCCCCAGGTACTGAGGGTTTCAGGATATCTCTTAGCTCTTGGTGGTGGAGCAGCATTTCCTGATTCACCCCGGTTTGGCCTGTCTGACAGGCATGGCATGGAAGCAGCTTCTCTTGTTTGGCTACCATGATGCCCCAACTCTCTCACCTACTCTACAACTACAACTTGGTTGGTTATGTTCAGCAGGCATTTGGCAGACCCACCTCCTTCTGCTCACCACACTCCCATGCCTCCCTCCTCTGCCGCAGTGGCGCAGCTCTTCTTTTTTTCACCTTTCCATCACCTCCTCAAATCCTATACCATCAATCCTGTGTCACCAGCTACCCTCCCACTAGAGTCACCTTGTACTGTGGTGTGCGTTGTGCACTGTACAACAGCCAACAATGTCCACCATCAGCTCCCTGAGTATGGTAGGCGCTTGGGAGAGCTGAATTTATCAGTCAGATGCAATTTTTTTAACCTACACAATTCTTATTTTCATAATTGGAAACCCTGCTTTCTGGAGAAGGCATGGCCTTTATTGCAGATCCTGTGCGTTGGCAGGAACGGCACTTGCAATGTCTCCGGTGGGCTTTGTTTATTCATTGATGAGGAGTTAGGTCAATAGAGGCTCCTGACAGGATAAGGGGATGGGCCCATATTGCCCTCACTCCTCATCCTTCTGTTGCTGTAGCACGACATCCTTGACCCAGAAGTCACCTAACTCTCAGATCTTAGGTGAACCCCAGTTTGGATACAGCCCTCTACCTTGTGGGTAGGTAACATGTCTTTGACCTTGTCCTTGTGGTAGATAATGTCTTTAAAGGTTAGGGCTGTCCCTGTTACCTCCAAGATACTGCACAGGCAACAGCCCAGCTGCTGTCATGGAATGAATACCTGCTACTATGGCCGTTTGCCTCTGCCTTTAGAGGCTCTCTTGCCCTTCTCTCCTATGGCCTCCTGACATGCTCCATCCCCATGCACACTGGGCATGTGTGGCCAGCTGGTAAAGCTGCTCTGTCCCTGTGGACTGTCCGTCCACACTGCCTGGCATCCTCCCACTCAGTACCCAGAGCACTCCACACTGGATATCATCTAGAATGCAGAGCTCACCCCACTCACAGCTTCCTGTTTTCCACAGTACCTTTCCCCTCCCACGCATCCTCTACCCAAGCCTCATCATCTTCCTTCCCTCTAACCACGGTCTGTTGTGTAGGCTGTGCATTGCACACAGTATATGTAAGCGCCACAAGGCATGGATATTTTTTCTTTTTAATTTTATGAATGCAATCTGTTACAATAAGTGTGGCCTACAACAGATCTTCCGTTGACACTTGAAAATGGACATATTTACCACAGATACAGGAATAGAGGGAAGGGTAGGGTTAGGCTAAGAAGTCTCTCTGTATAGCCCCAGGGCCCTACCTGACCCATGGAGAACCTTCAGATGTCCCTGTGCCTAGCACTGACCAGTCAACAGGTTGCAGGCTTGGATCAGGGCAATATTGTGGGTTAGCCATTCCTAGTAGTCCAAGTCTGCCATGACTGGGTCCTGTGCTCAGCTAGATATCAGGCCCAACTGCAGGGTTTGAACTCACGGCCAGTGGGGCTCCTTCCTTGGGTTGTTGATGGTTCGGGAAGGCTCTTGTTCATTGCCAGTTCCTTTCCCAGGGCTGAGCCCGCCCTTGCACGGATCCAGGAGGACCGCCGACGCATCATCCTGCCAGCCATCGACAACATCAAGTACAGCACATTTGAGGTGCAGCAGTACGCCAGCGCTGCCCACGGCTACAACTGGGGCCTGTGGTGCATGTACATCATCCCTCCGCAGGACTGGCTGGACCGAGGTGACGAGTCAGCACCCATCAGGTAAGCCAGGATCAGTGTGAGGGTTGGGAAGTTCCACCAAAGATGGCTCAGGACCTGAGGGAGGATCGTTTGCTTGAAGAAGCCCCAGTCTGCCCCAGACTTAAAAACAAAACAAAACAAAAAAATGTGTCCCTACCTCACAGGAGCAGGGAGTGCCAGGACTACAGAATAGCTCTGGTCAGGGAACATGGACAAGGCTGGCTCAGATCCAACTCTAGAATGACGACCAGGTCGATTAGATTGTGGTCTGGCTGTGTGATCTTGGAAAAAGGAGAGGAGGGAAAAGAGGGAGGCGGGGGGAGGGAGGGAGAAGGAGAGAAGGAGGGAGGGAGGGAGGGAGAAGAAGAGAAGGAGGGAGGGAGGGAGAAGAAGAGAAGGAGGGAGGGAGGGAGGGAGGGAGGGAGAGAGAGAGAGAGAGAGAGAGAGAGAGAGAGACTCTGACTGAGAGACTGAGAGACTAGAATAGCAGCAATGGAAAGGCAGGGTCAGAGACAGACAGACAGATAGTCTGAGTGAGTGACAGACACTGAGACAGAAACAGAAAAGCAAGACAGAGACGGCAACAGAGGGAGACAAAGACTGAAAGGAAAGAGTGAAGGTCAGAGACAAAGACACAGATGGAAACAGAGAGAGACAGAGACAGCGAGAAACGAGACCGAGAGAGACAGAGAGGTGGGAGAGATAAAGACACAGAGACACAGAAAAGCAGATGGCAGCGGAGAGCAGAGGAGGCAGCCACAGTGGAGCCCTGAGTATGGGCGGAGAGGACAGCCCATGGCTGTGAACTGTGTTCAGGAAGGGTAATACCCTGACCTCACATTACCCGGCAGAGCATTTTCTTTCTGTTTGAATTGGTTCATTAAACTCAAGGAGAGGAAGTTCAACCATTTCATAAGATCTGGGAGCCCCACTCATCCAAAAGAATTATGGGCTCTGCCTAACGGGGGTCATGGGAGAGTGTTTTGTGGGAGACCCTGCTGCTACCTGTCATCCTACTGGTTTTGGTGTCACCCCCCACTCAATCAGATTTCTTTCACCTGCCTGCTCCCAGCAGGACAGTCTCTGTAGTTGTCAGGCTCTTCCTCTGGTAAGTCCCATCTCCCACCACACCACCTGATGAGCCCCTGGGAAATCTGCACCCTTACATCTGGTGGCTTGCTCCACTTTCTCCTGGGGACCCGCCTGGGTTCCGGAACTGTCTTTGGAGTAAATGAACACCTCCAGGTCCTACTGGGCCCAGGGTTCTGTTGTGCACCTCGCCCTATCTCCCTGCAGTGTTGTGGGACTTGGTGAGATAACCACCTTGTTATAAAAGTGGCACCTTCTGGCTAGAATACTGCAAGCATCTGTGATCCCTTGGACCAATGGCTCCTGTGGGAGGGTCTCCTGAGGCCTCCTAGGAACTGGTGCACAGCTCGACCCTGTAGACTGAAGAACTAGTTCATTGAAATGCCTTGCTCATCTCCTCTCCACTGGCAAAGAACTATTAGTAGTAAATCCAGAACTCAGCATCGTGAGACGAAATCATTTGGCGAGGAACTGGGGGCGGGGGAGGGGGGAACCAAAGGAAAAAAAAAAAAGCAAACAAAATCATCATCTCAGAGGAAATGGCTTTACAATGCCAAGAATAAGGAGCTTTCAGAGCTGGCAAAGCGCCATCTCCCCAAACCTCTTAGCTCCTCAAGGTTGCTTTCTCGGAGATGGACCAGGGATCTTGGAGTTGCTTGAGCTGCTGCAGTGATTTCCTGGGCAGGGCTCTGGGCTCTGGGCTTTGCAGCGAAACCAGTGCAAGGGAGCCTCTCAAAGCACAAGGCCCACGGATGGGCCCCCAGGGGCTCATTGAAGCAGAGAGTGACAGTCTGAAGGTTATTTTTCTTCATTTGAGATTCATTTCATGATCCCAATTAGTAGCAAGATAAATGCTTCGCGTGTGACATTTTAGAAATCAGAAGAAGTCCGAGGCCCAATGGGAGGCATCTCCCACGGTTTGTGCCAGGCTCTGGATATGCAAGAGACAGAGGGAACAAGCTCGATGGCCTGATTGAGTCTTGAGGGACGTCGATTCCCAAACTCCTTTATTAGAATCGCCCTAGAGCTGTTAACCCTGCTGCCAAAACCCAGCTAACTAATGGGACTGACTCAACAGATATCACATTACAAAAAAAAAAAAAAAAAAGGAAGACTAGTAATACTTTAAGGAGACGGGACACACAGAAGCTTGTGCCTGTCTGGTGGAAGCCGCTTTGGAGAACTGCCTCCTGTAAAGACGTAGGAACTTCCTGTACCATCCGGACGTTCTATTCCTGGCAAGTTTTTTTTTTTTTTTTCAAAATGAATGAACACACAGCCCACAAAAAGGCTTATATACAAGTGTTTGCAATGATAATTTTTAAAATGCTCACTGTAGGAACAAGCCAAGTGTTTTGACCCGGTGAGTCCTGGAAGACATGGCCTCCCTTATTCTGGAGGACGGGGATTCATGGAGGAGAGGATCCTGACAGACATCCTCTCCCTCGTGGATTTGCCATTGGGGGTGGTTTGATACGTCTGGTGTGCCTCACTGTCTTGATATTATTGTCTCTCCTGCCTGAGAGTCCAGGGAGAATCCACCTAGGCTTCATTTCCCTAAACTCTGGAGTAAGAGGAGGAAGGAGTATGGGGGGATTCACCATTGCTTCCCTTCCCCTGACACACGAGAAGAGACAGAGAATCCAGTCAGACACTGCCTCCCTCACTCTAGAATACGAGGAAGTGTGGGAGAGAATCCTGTCAGAGGTTTCCTCCCTCACAGTGTTGCAGGAGCAACAGGGGAGAATCCTGTCAGCCTTCACCTCCCTCACTCTGGGATGGGGGCAGATCTCACCTTCCACACAGCGCTGCCGCAGGAGCAACAGAGGAGGAAGAACCTTCGCTTGTCACCTCACCCACTCAGTCTCAGGAGTAACAGCGAGGAATCCGGCTCACTTTGGAGGGTGAGAAATCTAAGAGCCGGATCAGACAGCGTTTACTCTGTGTTGTTAGGAGCCATGCCTTCTGGTCAAGTGTGGCTTCTCACAGCTGAGGATCTGGAGTGATTATTATTCCTGACCAAGACTGATTTCTCTCACATGAGAAGATCTATGCTGGTTCCTCAAAAGTGTGACCTGCAAAAGACTGGACTCTGCCTGTGGATGGAAACGCGGTATCATATCCTTCCTTAATTAATCCAGTCAATGACCTGGCTAAAGGGACCACCCTTCAGGAAGGCAGATTCACCTAACACCACACTAAAGAGAGGGGAGGAATAATTAACCCTTAATGAGATAATGTATTTCCCCTTCTTGGAAAGCCTGACCCTGGTGTGGTTACAACAGAACTACAGAGAGGCTCTATCAGGTCTGCCCGTTTTCTTTTCTGTCTCTCTCTTTCTGATACTGGCCTAAGCCTAAGTGTGTCCTCCCTCTCTTCCGGCTTTTTAGATCTTCCCCTAAGCCTTCCCTACCAGTGGCTGCTTCTCTGTCATGCTGTCTTGACTCAAATGGCAAAGGGACATGGCTTTTCCCTTTCTCCCCTCCCTCCTCCTTTTCTTTCCCCTCTCCCTCCTCTCCTCCTCTCCCTCCTCCCCTCCCTTCTCCCCTCCTCTCCCTCCTCTCCTCCCCCTCTTCTCTCCTTCCCTTTCCTGCTCCTCTGCTCCTCCTCCCCTCCCCCTTCCTCCTCCCCTCCCCCTCCCTTTCCCTCTCTCCCTCCTCTCCTTCCCCTTCCTGCTCCTCTGCTTTTCCTCTTCCTCCTCCCCTTTCTCCTTCTTTCCCCCTCCCTTCCCCCTCCTCCCCTCTTCTCGCTCCTGCCCTTCCCTCCTCCTCTCCTTCCCCCTTCCTACTCCTTTGCTCTTCCTCCTCCCCTCCTCCCCCTCCTCTGCCCCTCCCCTCCCTCCTCCCATTCCCCCTCCCTTCCCCCTCCCCCTCCTCTCCTTCCCTTTCCTGCTCCTCCTCCTCCCCTCCCCCTCCTCTGCCCCTCCCCTCCCTCCTCCTATCCCCCTCCCTTCCCCCTCCCCCTCCTCCTCTCCTTCCCTTTCCTGCTCCTCCTCCTCCCCTCCTCCCCCTCCTCTGCCCCTCCCCTCCCTCCTCCCATTCCCCTCCCTTCCCCCTCCCCCTCCCCCTCTCCTTCCCTTTCCTGGTCCTCCTCCTCCCCTCCTCCCCCTCCTCTGGTCCTCCCTTTCCCCTCCCTTTCCCCCTCCCCTTCCTCCTCTCCTTCCCCTTCCTGCTCCTCTGCTCCTCCTGCTCTTCCTCTTCCTCTCTCTCCTCCTTTTCCTCCTCCACAGCACCCTTTTGAGACAGAGTCACACTCTGCAGCTCTGACTGGCCTGGAACTTGACGAGTAGATCAGGATGGCCTTGTTCCACAGAGCTCCACCTGTTTATGCTTCCTCAGTGCTGGGATTAAGGGCATTTGTCTGCCCTGAGATTTATCTTGTAAAACTCTAATAAAATTATCTTCAAGCTCAAGAAACCAAAAAACCTGGCCAGTTCCTAGGGAAAAAGCACCTTCCCCACAGTCAAACACTACCATGCCCATCCTCTATAGCCTTCCATGGAAAACTGGAGTTCATGTAACAGGCTGGGTTGGGGATGAGAAATAACAGAAATTCCCCAATTTTGAACACTGATTCTGAACTGACTGCTTGTGACCACCACACAGAGCCACAGCTTCTGCAAGTCAGGTGCCCATGGAATACACTTCCGATTCATCAACACACCATGGCTACAGTCGGTCTTCAGAATCAACCCCGGCACTCTCCAAATATATAACCAGAACAGGATACTGGCGTCAAGTTTCACACAAATAATAAAGCTACCAGAAACGAGAGAGAAGTATGGAGGAGAGAAGTCAGGAAAGGTGAGGGAGCCTGAGAACCAGGGCCCAAATATGCCCACCAAAAGCCAGTTTCTCCCTAGCCATTCCTTGATGTGGCCTGACCGTTGGTGGCCATATATACTCCTGTAATAGCCAAATAGTATTCTGCTGTGCACAAGCCATTGTTTATCAATCGGCTACAGAGGCCATTAGGGTTGATCCACTTTTTATGCTACAACAGAAACATCTGGGTTCTTCCAGAGCTTGCAGGCCTAGAAGACAGGGTTAGAGGCAAATGACCTGGTATTGGGATGAACAGATCTCCTGGCCCCCTCGGGGACCTATTGCTGTGTCTGTGTCCTCTGAATGCTGCAGAAACGGGGGTCACCCCGGAAATGATCGGGACACACCCCCAACCTGAGAAGACCTCATTCAGGCATTGCTTGGTTCTGCTTTTCTGTAATCACAGCAAGAATTCCTCATGCGAGTAAAAATCAGCTCACCTGGCTCGAGCACCATGGCCTCCTAAGTTCCTGTTTATTTTGGAGCTGAACAATAAAAAAAAGTCATTACCGGCTATAATAGCCTTGGTGGGGAATTTGGCACCTCTCTTCATCAGAAACCATCCTGGAATTGTTATCATTGTTAAGACGATGAGAGACATACCTGTTGGACATTGGGATCATACCTTAACCAATCAAGTACTTGCTGTTAAACTGAATACCTGCTATTAAGATTCAAAGGTGCTATTAAAATCTTGTTATTGTTAGCTTTGCAAACAACGAAATATATCTTAGCGCAAACAAAAGGACAACCGTTCTTTCATACTACCGTGTTCACCGCTGCCCTTCAGTCAGCAAGAGCAGAACGTTTCTGTTAAAATTGATGCACACCAACGTCTTTTCATTCTTTGTGTTGGAAAGATCTGGGCCTGGAGAAGGCATGAGCAGCCTCTGCTGGTTTCAGCATCAGGCACTGTGCCCTGGGTGAGACTAAGCTCGGATGCTGAGGGATGCCTTTGTTCTAAGGTGAAGCCTTTCATGCAAAGCCTAGAAGCCCAGAGTGTGTTCTGTGGCTCACAGTCCTCGTGTACCCTGTGGCCACAGGGTGTGTGTGACTCACAGTCCCTGTGGTCTACGTCTTCTCAGTTTTTTCATCCTACCTGGCAGGGTCAGCACACTCCACCCTTTACCAATAAATACATCCACACACACAAAGTGCCATCAAGATGGTGGCCGCTACTCTCCACCCTTACCTGGTCCTTTATCGATCTTGCTTCTCCATGTACTCTTTCCTTGGGTATGCACATTGATGGGTTGTGTTGTTTTGTTTTGTTGTTTTTTGTAACAGGGTTACTCCGTGTAAACCCAGGCTGGCCTTGAACTCAGAGATCCACCTGCCTCTGGCCCCCAAGTGCTTCTGGGATTAAAGGTGTGTCTCGCCATTGCCTGGCAGACATTGAAGGATTTTTGCTACCTAGATGATGAGTGTATCCATTCATGATTTCAACAAAAGGCTGAAAGGCCTTTTGCTGCCATCTTTAAGAGTGTGTGTGTGTGTGTGTGTGTGTGTGTGTGTGTTTACACTGAAATATTACATGGCAGCTGGCAGTCTGTTCTCTGCAGCTGCATAGCTGCATACTCCGGAACTTCAGAGCTTGTCATTCAGCCTGACATCAGAAAAGGTTCACGGAGCCGAGTAGTGTACAACTCACACAACTGAACTGTCCCATGTAGCCCTGAATCCACACACACCAACAAGACATGACCCTGAAGGAGGGTGACTAGGTGTGACCTGTGGAAAGCATTGTCTGTTGGAGTCACACAGCCCAAGCCAAGTTCTTAGACTCTGGTCTGAACTGCTCTGCCAGAGCCTAAGGCTTGCAAGGACAGGTCCAGGGCAGCTGGAGAAATGGCTTCTCACTATACCCAAGGCACAGTGATGTCAGTAGGAACAAGAAGCATGGGGAGACTGAAGGGGCGAGAGGTTGTGGTCTCACAGGCAGTTAGGGCTCTGGGCCAGACCCTGGTGACAGCCTCATTCCGCATCTCTCCTTCCCCAGGACACCCGCCATGATTGGCTGTTCATTTGTGGTGGACCGGGAGTACTTCGGGGACATTGGCCTCCTGGACCCAGGCATGGAGGTGTATGGTGCAGAGAACATCGAACTGGGGATGCGGGTGAGTAGACTGGCATGCTCTGGGGAGCCAAGACTGTCTACAAGGGTGGGCCTGAGGACTCAAGCTGCTTGGAAGACTATGTTAGCCCAGCCAAGACAAAGGCCCAGTGGGAGTCCTTGCTAGCATTTTTAAAGCAAAGCTCTGCCTACAGCTGATCAAAGCAGATGGAGCGCTGTGTCTGTGCTCCAAACTGTCATTTTCCATGTCATGCACATTGGCTAGTGAGGTTGCCTGGGAAAGTCTCATCCTTAGAGCCCAGGTGGACGCGGTGGGGAGAATTGGTCCTCCAGCTAACTGGAAACAGCTCACACACCCTTTACAGGGAAAGGCAGAACATCCACAGAAGACACGGGCGCCCCTGTGAGGGGAGCATGGGAACAGCCTCCCAGTGGAGGTGACAGGCAGAACTGGGCACAGGGACCTCGCACAGGGTAGACTGTGAGAGGTTGTAAGAATGGAGATCAAGCAGCCATGATCCCTTACACCACCCTTGTGAGCCAGATGTAGAGACAGGCTTGCCCTGAGCTTTTGCTTCTGTATTCCCTAGGACACCGGACCTCTCAGAGCCATCAGTGACAGATGTGCTGATCACCTCATAGCTAGGTTCTATGGGAAAAGGAAAGGATGGCCTGCCTTTCTGTACCCTGGCTTCTAGAAAAGGTGATGATTAGAGAAAAGGAAGCCTGTCCTTCAAAGGGGAAGATGGGGTAGGAAATGAAGCAGAAGGGTCCAGGGCAGGAGCATTAATCACAACAAAGACATTTAGGGAAACACTCCAGTGAGCCACAGGAGCCTGGACAGCAAGGCAAGATGTGACGGGCAAAGGACTGACCAGTGCAAAACTCTGGGGCAGCTTGAGATGCTCCCAAGGTTTGTGGGGCCGTACCTCAGAGATGGGAAGGTACTTACCCAGTCAGTGGAGCAGGACATAGAGCGCCAGACTCCAAGGCTCCTGATACCTTCTTCCGGGATGCCTCTGACTTGTGGGATGGGAGAGGCTACACAGAGAGGACAAGACATAGCTGAGGGAAGAGTTGAGGAGGTAGTGGTGGGGAGTGGACCTGCTCCTCAGACTCTGAGCTATCCTGAAAGAGGCCAGCCATGTTTGGTGGTAGGCAGTGGAAAGGGAGAGGGCATACAGCTTCCCCTCCATATCGGTTTTGAGCATCTGGAAGGACAGAGATGCCTCGGGGGTGTGAGGCTGACTGTGGATGCATGCCACAGATCCCGAAGTCCCTTCGAAGTTCGGCATCCATGTAGCCCTGTTACTGTGATACACCTCACTGCAGCCTTCCCCAAGTCTTAGTTTCACCATCCACGTTCCCATTACTTCGTGCTTTGTTTTGTTCGCAAAAAGAGAAAAAAAATCAGACTGCATTTAGAAGCTGGTGGTCAGGGCTCTACTTGTGCTAGTAAGAGAGGCTGTGTGTAGCAGGCCTGTGCTAGTCTCTGACTTCCTAGAGGACAAAGAGCAGGCTCAGAAGAAAGCTTCGGGTAGCTTTAGAGTCTACAGGAAAAAGCAAGGACAGGTAAGTTGTGAACTTCACAATCAGTAGAAGGAGGAGAAGTTAAACGTGCACAGAGGTCAGCAGTACGGTGACAGGCGGGCAGCCAGACGGTGGGAAGAAAGCCCTGAGACTGCATTAAGGAGTCGAAATGCATAGTTAGTCTCTGACCAGCATCCCAGATAAAAAGAAGAAAGGGAATCTTTGAATCTTCCTGGACCAGAACGCACAAAGGCAGGCAGAACTCATGGACGGTTCGACCAGCAGAACCCATGGTTCATAGGGGTTGTGCTAAGGGGTTGGAATTCCAGGAAGGGATGTTATAGAAATAATAGCCCCATCCATTGGGAGATCTCTCTGCATACTTAGAGATGAAAGAAAGGCTTTTCACCCAAAAGCACATGGCCAACTGGAGCTAACGGCCAATTACAAGTTGGCCACTAATAGATTTTACTAAGTTTGTAAAATAAAACTTCAGCTCAGGCGCAAGGCCCTGGGTTCGGTCCCCAGCTCCGAAAAAAAGAACCAAAAAAAAAAAAAAAAAAAAAAAAACTTCAGCTCATGTACGTTACAGTCATCCTTAAGTTTCTTTTAGGTCCTGGCCCCAGGTTACACTTGGAACAATTTAAACAGAGACAGGAAACCGCAAGTCTGGCCACTTGGGCAAATGCGAGGTTCTCCATAGCAAAGATGTCGCCAGAATAATGTTTTTAAAACCATTTATTTACTTATTTTATGTCCGTGACTATGAGTGTCACTGTCTTTAGGCAACCAGAAGAGGGCATCAGATCCCATTACAGATGGTTGTGAGCCAGCATGTGGTTGCTGGGAATTGAACTCAGGACCTCTGGAAGAGCAGCCACTACTCTTTTTTTTTTTCTTTTTTTTCGGAGCTGGGGACCGAACCCAGGGCCTTGAGCTTGCTAGGCAAGCGCTCCACCACTGAGCCCCACAGCCACTACTCTTAACCGGTGAGCCACCTCTTCAGCCCCAGAATAATTTCTTAAGTAAACCAGTGTTGTTCTTTTCAAATATTGTTATCTGGGCTTATCTTTCCCATCTGGCAGAATTGTGCTTTTCCTCAAGAAGGGAGCTGGGAGCTTTATGTCAGATCAGGACTTAACACTGGCCGTGTCACTGCATGAGGAGATGTGTTCTTTGGGAATGAGTCGAATGGCTGGTCAACCTTGATGAGCAGACATTTACATTCTAGCATTGTAAGTTTGTTTATCTCTAACAGGCCTAGTTGGCATGCTACATATCTTTAGGGTATTTGGAGAGCATCGCCCCTTAACTAAAATTCTACTTTTTTGGTGATTTTTACGTCTACAAGGCCACTCTATTAACAATAAATCCTTCGTAATATCAATTCTGCCACTTTGAGCTTTTTCTACATCAGGGAAGTTATCTTTAAGGTGAACCCACCTTCCTAGGGGTGGTCCTGACCTGCCCTGCCGGATTAACCAGTCAGGGAAGAGACAAGAGTGTGGCTCCACCTAGAGGTAAATTTTATTCTTTACGGAATCTGCACACGGGATTGAAGAGGGTGCAAATCACAGCCTCCAGTGCTGCAGACTGAGTGTCGCTCACACCAGTCATGTGTAAAGCACACAAGTGAGCCTCACGTGTATATCACGTTTTTATTTCTGACTGCATTTAGGGGAGCTTGCATGGAAACCAACAGTTTCAGCAAGATAAAATAAATCAGAGAAGGAGGAAGGGAGGGAGGTGGGACGGGCTGACACAGCAATGCTCACACAACCCTGCAGAGCTGGGCAGGAGGAAAGCCAGCACTCCTCTGAGCCAGGCCACTGCCAAGAAGCTCTGCTGAGGCTTGGAAGGCTGAGCCTGGGACCCTCTGTTTTCATTGTTAAAGATTCCAAAGGGCTCTGCAGGGAGGGACTCTACTTCCCCAGGGACCCAGAGTCCTGGGAGGAATCCCCAACAGGGTAGAGGGTGTGGGAGCCAGGCCTGGCCCATGGAGAGGAAGCAAGGTGAGCTGCCCTCCCCTCAAGGTTCCCAATTTGCGTCCATCTGACACCCGTGTGGCTCCAGGACCCTTTAACCGTGGGGCAGCCCCCTGCTGAGGTACCTCATCTTAGAGAATCCACTAGTCCACTTCGAGAATCTCCAGTCTTCCCGAATGTGAGTGCTCTCTAAACAGGCCTCTAGAATTAAAGAATAGATGATGGAAAATGGCTCCTACATGGGGGGCAGTTCTAGAAATCGCCAGAGAACAGGCATCTCTGCAGTCAGTAGCAATCATGGAAGCTGTTTTGCTCAGATCATAGCCTTCAGGCTATGTTCCTGCTCCCCACAGTGACCCTGAGATGACCACCGGGTCCAGCACATGTGTGTGGACGAAGAGGACTTTCCAGCAGAGAGATCCAGGGCGCACTGAAATTTGGGCAGCCCTCACCCATAGTGCCCAGATGGTCTGGAAGAAAACAAGGAGTCAGGACAGACCCCAGCTAGAGATGGCAAGACAGTGGGTATGACTGGTAGCAAGCCATCACTGCTGGCTGGCCCATCACAGGATGCCTGTGGCTTAGACTGGAAAGGGGCAGACAGGACAGGGATGGTTAGTGGCGGTTGGGAACTGCATGTGGGGTGAGGGTCAGGGTCAAATGTGACCTTTTTTTTTTTTTTTCATTCCTAAAGTAGGTGGGCGTAAAGTAGCTTTTTAAAGAGAGAAAGCTGCTCCTGGGTACTTGGAAAAAAAGACTAAGGAAGTCAGGAGTGAGCGAAGGTAACCAGGTATGGAGCCCATCTCCCTGATGGCTCAGGAGAGCTGGGTCTTTGGCATGTTCAGTGACAGCAGCTGCTGTGCCCAGGTCTTGGTGGACTCCTGTGCTGTGTCCCTGGACTCTGCACTCACCTCCTGTCTCAGTCACTCTTCTTATTGCTATGACAACAAAAACAACTTATGGGAGGAAGGAAGGAAAGGCTTGTTTTGGCTTGTCGCTTGGAAGTGCAGTCTGTGAGCATGGTGGGGGGTGGTGTCATGGTGTCAGGGGTGTGAGACAGCAGATGACACTGTGTCCCCGGTCAGGATGCAAAGGTGGACGTTAGCTCTCAGTTGCTTTCTCTTCTATTCAGTTATGGTGCTGCCTTCTCTCCTCAGTTAACCCAACCGAGAAACTTCCTCACAGACAGGCTCAGGGGTGATTCTAAGTCTTAGCAAGTCAACAATCCAGATTAGCCATCCACCTCCCAAGTCTAAAAAACCCAGTGCCCACCCCACTGGATGATTGATGCCTCTGCCTGTCCAGGGCCCATTGCCGCCACCCACTGTGTGAAGTTGGATATGGCTGCGGTGTCTCCAAGGGCCTATTGTTCTGTCACAATAGCTAATATTCATGGGCTCTGGCATGATTGATCACCGAGGCTGAGATCCATGCTGGGGAGGACTATGACACCTCATAATCGAAATGCTCATCTAACCGTATGCGGCCCCATCCTGAGAGGAACCAGGAGAACATGCATGAATGCACACAGAGGGGAAAGTCACCAACAGCTGGCCCCGTCCTTCTGCTCTATCCAGATGGGAATCCTGAGTAGAAAGGAGATGCTCTTCCAGGGCATTCTGGGCCCTATATTTCCTGAGGCCTGGGTACTGGAGTGGCAGACCCAGATGCCTATGGCTCTGGGCCCTTCAGAAGGTAGAAATGCATTTCTCTGGACACTCAGAGGCTTATAGCCCTGGGCCTTAACCACCAGCAGCCCAAGTACTTGGCAGCTTCTGTGACCCTCAGCTTCAAGCCACAGTAAATAAATGGTGGCAGCAGACAGCTCAGAGCAGCTGGAATGCCAACTGCTGGTGACATAGCTCTCAAGTAAGCCTTAGGTGCTGGGATCCTTTGACCTGGAATGACAGGAGTTACAGCTCTCAGGCTTTGGAGGTCAGGAATTTAGCCCTTAAAGCTTTGCAGCTTTGTGTAATTCTTCCAACAGCCAGGACCCATACTTCCTTGTCTAGGGCTCTCTTCTTTTTTCCAGTCTCTACTCTCCACCTGCCCTGACTTGCTCACTACTTCCCCCCAACCCCCACCTCGCCATATTGTTTCTGCTCCTTGTCTCTTTACCCTTGTCCCTGCCTCTTGTCATTGCTGCTGCTGCTACCCCTGCTGTCCCACTACCATAGCCTTTTCTTCTTGTTACCAGTTCAACCTGTTGCTGTCACACCTGGCAGGAGGTGGGGGTTGGGGTTTTGCAGTGCAGGAGGGAGTCTCCCAGAGACTCATAAACCAAGATGAACAGTTTCCTTACATAGACAGAAAGTGGGTGTGGCCAAGGCATTTGCACCAATTACTGCTCAATCTTTGGTATAAATTGATGGACTGTGTTTCCCCAGTCACGGCAAAGCTCCTCTTGAACCCATCAGCTGTCTACGGGTCTTCGCTCCAATCACGTCTTCATGCCTGTGCAATGCTCTTAACCACTGAGTTGTTATCCTTCCAGCCCCTAGAACACAATTCCTCAAAGTGGCTCTTCAGAATAAGAACAGGGTTTCATCTGGGTGGCCATGGTGCACACATTTGATCCCAGCTCAGGTGAAGCAGAAACAGGTGAATCTCTGTGAATTTGAGACCAGCCTGGTCTATAGAGTGAGTTCCAGGACAGCCAAGGGTACAAAGAGAAAACCCAAACCAAACCAACAAACAAAAAGAAGAGGGTCTCACACTCTTCTTCCTTGCAAAAATCAGCTCCAAGGTTAAAGCCAGCCTCTGTGGGCTGGAGTCCTGGGCTAGTGGTGATTCTCAGTACCTGACAGAGCATATATCCTGCTCCTCAAACGCAGGCAGTTTACAGCACAGGAGCAAGTGTCTGAGCTCCCGCTCTGCAGCTGCCTTTCCAAAGCAGTCTTCGTTAGATTTTTGTCCTGACCTTTATTAAACCTAATGGACGCAGCAGAATCATTTCCCCCCTAATTGGCTCCAGGACTTTCCTCATTAGGGGACGTGCAGCTGGTATTTCTACAATCACAGGGATGAAAATTGACCTGGAGACTTCGGAGTCCCTCTAATTGGATTGAGTCAATTAGAAAGGCTGTGTGGGCCATCATATTAATCACAGGTCAGAGACGTGAGAACAGGGAGCAGAGTATAGACCCGTGGCTGCAAACCATCATCCCGAACAGGTACACACACCGCGCTCTCCCTCTGAGCCGCTCTTTCTCCACCATGGCCACTTTACCCTGCTGGCCGCACAGCTTGCCTGGCTCCCACCGAACGACGAACGGGAGCCTTTGTGTCTCTGTTCAGGTGTCAGTCTTAGAGCCCTCCCACCTTCCCAGCCTTCCTCATGGAAATCCCTCAGCCCCTCCATGCTTCTGTTTGGCCAAAGCACATGCAGACTGCTTGGGGGAGAATTCTGTCTGTCTGGTAGGGGAGCTCCTCAAGGACATACATTTCCCTGGCATGATTCTCTGCTAGATCATGGTATCTGCAACCCCGAGAACAGACTGTAAGAGTCTGCAACTAGCTCCCCTCTCCTTACCCTTCCCAGCCAGTACTGCAGCCCACTTTAGATGGATCCTGCATCATCCCTGAGCTACAGTCACTGGCCGTATGCACCATAGTAACATCAAGGGCTTTTAGACTTGGGAAACGCAAATGTTCCGCACTGAGCTATATCCTCAGGCCTCATGAGAGCAAAATTCTAGGGAGGAGAGGAGACAGGAGGTTATAACTGAACAAGGTGTGTGTCTGAGGCAGGTAGTGGGCTATTCCCCAGGATATTTGAATCCCAAGAGGGTATCAGACCTCAATCCAAGGTGACTGAGGCTAAGAGAACAACTTAGATTTGTGTCGGATCTGAGATCATTACCACACGGTCACTATTTATATTGGGGTGTCTCAGGTGCTCCCCTGCAAGTGGGTGGCCTACAAGGAGCCTGCTTCCAACAGCTCTGATGTTAACGGCTGCTGCCAAGAGTTTTCCAGGGGCACTGGCTACGTGGCAACTCTACCATGCAAAGAGAAGGGCTAGCCTGGACCCATCCCAGGGACCACATTGTGGCTGCCACACAGCTTCAACCCTCACCTAAGAATGCCTGTGTGAGACAGGGCAGAGGGGCCCTTTGCTGTCTGGGTGTTGGGCAAGAGCAGCCACAAACTGAGCATCCTTACCTGCCAGCTATCCACACATCCACAAGCTCCATCTGTAGGGGGCAGGCGTTGCCTGGGGGCAGGGGGAGAGGATGAAGGGTATCTGCTGCCTCGTGGGTAGAAGCATCACAGACACAGTATCTTCCAAGATCCCCTGAGACTTGCATTCATGCTGGACTCTGTTCATTCACCCACACTAACATCTATCTCAGCCTGTTTGCCAATCCATTGTAGAGGAGCCCGTGAGAACTGTTTAAGGACTAAACGCCGTGGGTGGTGTTCATGGTGGCTCTGAAAGACGCTGCTTAAACACTGTTTTACTTAAGTCAGCCTGATGTGGTGGGGGCTGGGATGAGGCACACTGGCTCAGACAGAATTGGAATTGCCCAGTTGTCAGCAGGAGGTGTGCCCCTGCTTGGAACCTGCTTGTGGATATGCGTGTGTGCGCTTGCGTGCGGTAGGTCGTGTGTGATGAGCGTTGTCCTGTGTTATTTACGTCTGTGTCTTTGGTGTGGGTCTACAGATATCCTTGGGGTGACTGGCTGCAACAGCAGGTCTGCTGTGGATGTGTATCCATAGTTCCTTTTCCACTCATGGTACCGGCCTGGCAGGCACTTGTGGCTTCTCTATGTCACCAGCCTGGAAGGGACAGCTTGGTCTGACTGCTGTCACGGCTCAGTCACCCTTTGTAATATGTCTCTGGAAATGGAGTTACCCAGTCAGATGAGTCTTGTATTTGCACAGCTTTTGATACAAACGTTAGTCCCTTTTTCTGCCCCCAGAAGGATATTTGTATGTTTATGTGTATGTTATATTTCAATGTGCACATATATGTGTGTGTGCCTGTGGTATATGTATGTACATTATATATAGATTGTACATCTATATGTATATATGAGTGTGATAGGTATATATGTGCAATGAGTGTGGTATCTGTATATGTATGTGTGTAGTTTGTATACACATATGTAATATGTATACATGTGTGATATGTCTGCATGCATGTGATATATATGTTCATGTGTATGATGTACAATGTGGTCTTTGTGCATATATGTATTTGTGTGGTGTGTGTATGTGTATACATATGTATGTGTGTGGTATGTGCATATGTGTATGGTATATACATGTTGTGGTATTTGTGTACATGCATGATATGTGTTGTATATGTTTGTGTGGTGTATGTGTGTGTGTGTATGTGTGTGGTGTGTGGAATATTTTCTTTGGTGGTGATGCCTGAGGGAAGCCATTTTCCAAGCCTTGTGATATGTGGGGGCTGATCAGCTGTCATTTTTTTATTTTCTGCAACTATGACAGACACTGAGGACCTAGCTTTGTGGTTTTGAATGAGTCTGAACACTGTGTGCAAGTGTTCACCATATGTTTTTCCCTCCCTGGCTGGCTTTGCTTGCTTGCCCCTCCTTCTCTGGCTGGTTGAAGAGCCGTTCTGCCCTCAGGGATATGAGCTCCCTGTGTGGTTGGGAAACCCGTTCCTGTTGCTTTTGGCTTGCATTCTGGGCACTGGGCTTTTCCTGGTGTTTTCTGAAGGGATAACATGAAGCCATCAGTCCTTTAAATACCTTCCTGTTGGCACCACAGAGTTCCCACTCTGAGAGCTTGGTCAGTGTGCAGTGCGTGCTTGCACAGAAGTGAGGTCCTAATTGCCTTTCCACTGTTTTAAAATAGAGGCTCCTCCCTCCTTTGCCACAAGAACAACAACCTCTGCCACATACTCTGCATGTGTGTATGTCTGTGTGTATTATTGTATGTGGTATGTATGCATATGTGTCAGTTTGTGGTGTGCATTTGGTGTGTAGTATATATGCTTGTCTGTGTTGGTGTGTGAGTAGTATATATATGTGTGTGTGTGTGCATGTCTATGTGTGTTTGTGTGTAAACTTGTGCACATGTGGTTTTGTGTATATGAGTGTCTATAAATATGTGTGTACGTGTCTCTATGTGTGTGTGTATGTGTATGCATATGAGTGTATATTTGTGTATATACATATGTGGTTCTGTGTATATATGTGTGTCTCTATGTGTGTGTCTGTCTATATATATATGTGTATGTATATGTATATATATATGTATATGTATGTATATTTGTGTAAATATATGTGTGGTTTTATGTATATATGTGTGTCTCTATATATGTCTGTGTATGTGTGTGTATGTGATATGTGTGTTTATGTATATGTATGGGTGTGTATATGTATGTATATATATGTGTGTATGTGTGTATGTGTGTATGTGTGTTTATGTGTATATATGTTTGGGTCTATACATGTATGTGTCTATATATGTGTGTGTATGTGTATATGTGTATGTGTGTGTATTGTGTCTGTTTTGAACTTTCTACTTTTAGCCATTACCTCATTGTTTTATAAAAGACTATGTCTAACTGCTGAATATGTCCTCATTATCTGCCTAGAATTTTCTCGGCTATTCTCTTGTTTTTATTACTGTGTCTCAGTTTGAAAATAAAAATGTCCCCTATAGCTAGTGGGAAATGATGGTAGGTTTAAGGAGGTGGGACCACACAAGAAGAAGTAGATCCAAAGAACACCTGTGTAACCATCCTATTCCTGGGTGGACAGAAAGCAACACGAATGAGCCACGTGCTAGCCCAGCTCGAGATGACCATGGAGGTTAGCTGGGGAGAGCCAAGCTGAGTAGAAATGAGTGGGGCAGGCCTGTGCTTGGTCCCAGAGTGTGAAACCCATTTCTACCACAGAGCAGCAGATGGATTCAGTGTCTGTCCTCTGAGAGAGCAAACTACTCCACCTTCTATTGCATATGTGTGTTTGCTTAGGGTACCAGAGGCCGCGTGTGATCTTCAGTTCACTGTGACTAAAACGCCCAATAGCAACAGCTTAAGTAAGGTAACTTTTACTTGGGTGCACAGGTTCACAGGCTCCGTCCCTCATGGTGGAGAAGGCTTGGCAATGGAAGTAGGTGTGCCTTTGGTGTCAAGAACACGATGTAGGCACTCACATCATGGTTGACTAGGATGTAGAGTATGACAGGAAGCAGGTTTCACGCCTGGTGACTTACTTCCTGCATCCCAGTCCCTCCTCTTGGTATTTCCACAGGCTGCCCAAAACAGCACCACATACTGGGAAGAAAGCATCTAAAATTGCTTAGGGTGGCGGGAGTGGGGGATGGGATGGGGTGGGGTGGGGGTGGCGGTTTCCAATTGAGTTGCTGTTAGGCAACTGGTAACTCTTTTTATTCAACTCAAACTAGCTTTAGGCTGACTGGCAAACTGGACTGGGAAGGTAGTTATTGATAGAGTCCCTACTCAGAGCGCTGAGTGAGGTGGATGGCTACAAATCCATGGTCATACAACATGGAAGATAAATAAGGCATGACAGGAAATCCCAAAGGGGAGGTAGTCTCACGCTCAAGCCCTGGTGGATACAGTCTACAGTCCATGGCTTCTCCTTAGATACCTTTCTCTAACAAATCCAGCGTGTCTGGATTCCAGTGGCTCAGGGACCCTCTCATTGTATGTCAGGTGGCCGCCTAGGTCTCTAACCATTCCTCTCTTCCCCAGGTGTGGCAGTGTGGTGGCAGCATGGAGGTACTCCCCTGCTCCCGTGTGGCCCACATTGAGCGTACCAAGAAGCCATATAACAATGACATCGACTACTACGCCAAGCGTAACGCGCTGAGGGCCGCCGAGGTGTGGATGGATGATTTTAAGTCCCACGTCTACATGGCATGGAATATCCCCATGACAGTAAGGCGGGTATGGGTGGGGTGGACAGAAACAGGGAAGCCTGTAGACCCTAGGGAAGGAATTGGAGTGAGGGATTCTGGAATACTGAGCCACATCCAGGCAGCCTCCCCCACATGGTAGCTCAACTAGGAAATGACTTCTCATCGCGTTGGCTCAGCCATAGTGGCCACAACCTTCTCCTTCCTATAGGTAACCATTCCAAGCTACAAGTAGCCACCAAAGGTTGTAAGTAAAGGTCATCCAAGAGCCTCACTCCAGTGTTCCCATATCAGTCTTCTCCAGCTGATCCAGTCTCTTGGAAACAACCTCTTTTTATCTCCTTGTCCTATAATCAGAACCAGTCCTTGTATGCTGATTCAGGGAATGTGTGTGCTTTCTTGAATTTGTTTTAAATGGGGTCTCACTCTGCAATAGTCTGCTATTGGCCTTCACTCACCATAGTCTTGCTTCTTTCCCTCTTGGGCTGGGGTCACGGAGGCCACACCATGTCTGGCCAACTTAACCTTTTGAAATGTCTCTCTTAGCCCTCCTATGTTGGTTCACCTCCACTAAGGCAGCACAGCTGGCATTTGGATAATCATGTGGAGGGTCTGCAGTGGACCACCCTGCATCCCTTGCAACCCTGCCAAGATGCAGGAGACTGACCACCTTAACCCAGGACCTTCAAGGTCTGCTTTTGGGTTTCCCTCCAGCCTCAAGCATCAGGACCCCATTAGAACATATGGCCTTCGTATAGTAGAGGCAAAACCCAAAGATCCTGCTGTCTATAACGCAAGCTGAATACACAACCCTATCTCTGTTCACATTGGAAGGGAACATAGGACATCATGGCCAATCATGGGGGCCACACATATACGGTTTATTACCCCAGCTCCACCCAGTCAAGCTAGAGGGAAGTTCATGATGGCTCAGGGCCCAGAAAGGGTACTGGGCCCCACAACAACTCAGGGTCCACAGTTCACTTGAAGGACCACAAACTCAGCAGAGCTGCTGGGTAGGCATAGCTAGGAAGGAGATGCATGGATTTGCAGGACCCATGAATCCCCTGTGTAGCCTTCCCAGTACTAATAAGCGTACGTCCCCTTTAGTTCCATGAGCTTCTGTGTCTGGGGCTCAGTTGTGGTGACAACCCCACCCCCCAGAAATCAAACGGAGTCCAGCTGATAAGTTGTGGTCCAAGGCCCCACCATGAGTATCACTGAATCACAGGCAAACCCAACATAGATTAGGCAGGAAGAAAAAAATATCTCATGTCTCTTCCCCAAAGCACAGCATTGTGGACAGGCCAAGTCTGTACACACAGCCAGAAGCCTCTGTGAGTTCCAGGTTAGGAGACCAAGATGAGGCCCTGGTGGTCCAAGGCTACAACTGCAGCTACTCATAGGGTGGGAAGCCCAAGAGTCCCTGACACAGGGAAAGATCTAACCATAGGGTAGCATAGATCTGTAACACTTACCCTGTCTTGCATGCTTGTGTCCCGTAGAACCCAGGAGTGGACTTTGGGGATGTGTCTGAGAGGCTGGCCCTGCGTCAGAAGTTAAAATGCCGTAGCTTCAAATGGTACCTGGAGAACGTGTACCCCGAGATGAGGATCTACAACAACACCCTCACGTACGGAGAGGTACCGCCTCTGCACACGGCCCTGCTGGGGTGTGGGCTTTCTGCCCAGCACCTCAGACCTACCCCAAGATCTCGTGCTCCAGCATCCTATGCCCTGACACCAGAAACCCACCAGCATAAATGTGTATATTCCTGTGCACATTCTGGGATATTGGGGTATACCCAAATGACACGGTTACGCCCGTGTTTGTGAGTATAATCACTATTGAGTCCATGCAGAAGCATACTTACACATTTGCATGCAAAAATATATGCAAATAAATGGGCCAGTGCGATGGCTCAGCAGGTGAAGGTGATTGCTGCCAAGCCTGATGACTTGAGTTTGATCCCTGGGACCTATAAGGTAGAAGCAGAAAACCAACTCCCTCAAGTTGCCCTCTAACCGCCATATGCATACACGACAGGTATGCGCCCACACATGAAATGAATATTAATTAATTAATTGGGTTTTTTAAAAACAGGGTCTCTCAATATAGCCCTGGACGTTCTAGAACTTTCAATGTAGACCATGCTGGTATCAAACTCACCAAGATCTTCCTGCCGAGATTAAAGATGTGCGCGGCAGTGCCTGACAAAAATCAACTTCTATGGGGTTGGGGATTTAGCTCAGTGGTAGAGCGCTTGCCTAGGAAGCGCAAGGCCCTGGGTCCGGTCCCCAGCTCCGAAAAAAAGAACCAAAAAAAAAAAAATCAACTTCTATAAGAAATCTACCCAAATCGATAGGCCTGTGTATATGCACTCATGCATAAACAGACATTCACACATGCATACTGCACATATGTATGTAGACATGCAATCACACACATGCCAACAAATGCATAAAATCACATGCATGCCTAGCGTGCATCATCTGCACACATCTGTGTATATATTCACATCCATTCATATCAAGATACATGTTTGCATGAGTGCATTATTACACAAGACAGTGCATTCATACATGTGTGAATATGTGAACTTATGTATTTACATGTGTGAAGCCTGTAGTCATTCACTCGCATGTGTATATTATACATAAGTTCATAGCATGTGTACACATACTGATGCATGTCTGTACATGAGTACAGGTGCACATACACATACACAGGTGCATATTGTTCCTGTTCATGTACATGGAGCTCCCCAAATACTTTCATCCATGTGCCACCCCTCCCACGAAACATGGAAGGGTACACATTTGTGTACTGGTACCACATAGCTACATTCACACCACAGCACATGCACTATGTGCATATACAGAAACACATACGTATACATGTACACTTGAGTGCTGGCACACCAGCTGTACCAAGACCCATGTGTCACCCTGAGCTCCCAAGTGCACAACTGTGTACAGGGATCTCTCTAGAGCTGGGGAGAAGGCACTGTGCTCTTACCATGACCCAGGTCTGGAATCTAAGGTCTCTCACTACAGAACTGTCAGGGAGAAAGGAAGGCATTCCACAGACAGCAGCAACCCCCTGCTCCTAACTCCTCAACTTCATGAGGGCAGCCTAGCCTCCCTACAGACAGGCTAGCCCTGGAACAACACTCAGGGTTGAGGGGCCTGGTGGGTAGTCCTTGCAGAACCATCACCCTTTGGTAACCCCTTAGTCAGATCCAGCTTATGGGCATGAAGGTTTTCTGGACATTCAAGTGGAGATGAAGGGAGAATTCTCTGCTCTCCTGTGCTGTCCTTCCCACTGTGCCAACTGTGGGATCCATTCCCAACCTGAATGCTGTGACCACAGGACTTTCTCCCATCCTAGGGCCAGGCCCATGGGCTGACTTATTGCAAACTCCACAACCTGAATCCCAGTGGGGTGAAACAGAACACCGCTCTCCTGGGTCAGAGTCCAAGGTCACCACTGTTCTGATGGGCAGGAGCTGCAGTGGGTGCCCCCCTGTGCTTGTTACATAGACTAGAGATCAGCTGGCTGTTGGCTGGGTCCTGTGAGCATTCCAAGTGGGTTCTCTGAGGAACCTACAACTGTTTCCTGGGTTCACAGCTATACACAGTTGTTTTACTGTAGACCTTAGCCAAAGTGTCTTGGAGGCAGAGTAGCCTCTGCAGCTAGCTGCACAGGAGAAGGTGTTAGCACAGGGATGTCCCTGAGCCATTCTATTGACCAAATCCAGCTTCATCTAATGGGGGCCATCTAGCTGTCCATATACTCACAGAGCGCATGTTTATGTGACAGTCATCTCTTTCCAGGCTGCCTATGGAGCCAGAGTTGCCACCCCTTTTTTTTTCCTGCCTCCTCCCTAGGGACCATACCTCTTGCCTACCCCAGGCAAATGCCAAGTCCCAGGGTCTTATCCCAAGGGAAGATGTAAAGTTCATACCTGTCTCATCGCAGCCAGCTACAAAGTGGGAGACAGGGTGGGGGAGCTCCTGGCTGTCTTTCCTCAGCCCCGGGACCCTCCTCAGTGACCTGCCATTTCTCTGTTACTTCGGATATAGGTGAGAAACAGCAAAGCCAGCGGCTACTGCTTGGACCAGGGGGCAGAAGACGATGACCGAGCCATTCTTTACCCTTGCCATGGCATGTCCTCACAGGTGGGCAGCGTCTAGACCTCACGGGGAAGGCGGGTAGGTAGGCACAGAATAGGTCACAGCAAGTCCCCGTGCTCTTGGAGCCAAGCTCAGAAGAGGCTGGAGCATCTTGGGACTCTGGAGGCAGTGGGTGCCATAAGTTTAAAAACGCACCCCTTGGGTCAAATGGGCCTTGGCAAGTCATGGACAGTCCTATGCCTCCATTTCTCCACCATTTGAATGGGACAGGCAGCACCTACTTTCTCTGATGGTCTTGTAGATTAAATGGGAGTCACAAGGAGGAGTTAAATGAGGTTTCATGGGGGAAAACAGTTGTTTCTATTCTGTTCTTGTTAGGGGAGCCCCAAAGCTTGCCAGACTTGACTAAGAGTCGTGTGCAGCTCAAAGCTGGGGTTGCATACCTCGAGCCTCATTCATGAACACCCATGTGGGTAAACCTGGATTTTTGTGAGCCTCTGGTTTTGCTGCCTCCAACAGGGATAGAGACAGTCAGTCTCTGGGTGCTTCTTAATTTCAGACTGCAAGATGCCTGCTCTGAGACAATGGCCCCAGTGAGTGGGAGAGGGAATGGTCTCTGCTTGAGGGCAAAATGGGGCTTTTAGTGGAGATGTAAATGCTGTCTCTCCAGTCTCTTGTCAACATCTGGGTGTCAGTCCCCTGACCGGCATCATTTTCCCAGGTCCAAGTTGAGGAAGCTTGTGCTGCTGGGACATGAGCACCTGAGAAGGTACCTCATGCTGTGATCAGGGCAGACATGGCCACACCAAGATCATGTCCTCCTGCTAGAGAGGAAAGTTGTGACCTTGGGTATTGATGAAGGCCTGTGCATAGACAGATACATTTAGGCTCAGGGTACCTTGAGCCTGAATCCAAGTTCCACTCACAGCTCCCACTGTCTCCCCAGCTGGTGCGCTACAGTGCTGATGGCCTCCTGCAGCTGGGCCCCCTGGGCTCTACCGCCTTTCTGCCAGACTCCAAGTGCCTGGTAGATGACGGCCGGGGACGCATGCCCACCCTAAAGAAGTGTGAGGATGTAGCCAGGCCTACGCAGAGACTGTGGGACTTCACCCAGGTCAGTGGATGGGGCTGACAGTCCCGGAAAGTCAGACTTCATGGCTGTGGCAAATAGTGAAACAGCTGAAGGGAGAGATTTGTTTTGGCTCATGGTTTCAAAGGCCTCACCACAGTGGCAGAGCAGAACAGCTCACATCGTGGCGGTTAACACCTCTGCAAAGACCCTCACAGACACGTGCAGAGGTGTGCTTTGCCACCGTAGACACTTATCAATCAAATCAGGGCGATCAAGACTGATCACCTCATTCCCTGTCAGAAACTTTATAAAACTGGCCCTGAGTCACACAGGAAGAGAGGGGCACAGTCTTGCCTGCCCCAGCACCTGGACTCAGACACAGAGGGAGAGGATGGGTTTAAGACTAGCCCTGGCCACTAGAACTCCTCAGGGCTCTGATGCATTGGGTTCTGAATCTAACCTTTTCCCCACTGCCCTTCAATTATGTCAAGCCCTGCTCCTCTGGGTCTCTGGGCCCCGATCCAGGTCCAGCCTCCTCACTATCTCTTCCTGTGCATCCTGACCCACTCAGCACCAGCCTCTATGGGTCACGTGTCCTCTGATCTTCTGGCCCTGAGCCTCTAGGGATCCCACACAGAGGATCCCTTGGGTGTTGTTCTGCCAGCATGAGCAATTTGTAGGAGCAGAAAGGCGGGGTCTAGCTACTCTGGCTGTAGGAATGGGCTGCCACTGTTGCTTGATGAGCAACTGAGGCTCTAAGGTTCCCAGGAGGCTGGCTGGATAGACAGTGAAAGCCAACACAGAGAATCTGCAGAAGAGGGTTCCAAAGTCACCAGACTTAAGGGTCATGGAGATACCAATAATTAAAAGGACCAAAGGGCACTCAGGAAGAGGACAGTCTTGGGTGACCCTAGATGTGTTCTTGGAAGATCTTTGAACCTCGGAGAACTGAAGAGAGTGGCTAGCTGAAGGGGAGAGGAGGAAGTGCAGGTATTCCAAAGAAACAGGTTCCCTACATCTTTACGGTGGTAGTGCTAGGATCACCCCTCATCAGCAACACATCCCGGACTCCCAAGCTGACTCTGTTTCTCCTGTCCTACAGAGTGGCCCCATTGTGAGCCGAGACACAGGTCGGTGTCTGGAGGTAGAAATGTCTAAAGATGCCAACTTTGGGCTGAGGTTGGTGGTGCAGCGCTGCTCAGGGCAGAAGTGGATGATCCGAAACTGGATCAAACACGCCAAGCCCTGACTTCTGCACCCCTCCTGGACCACCTCCACACATTCAGGCCCTTGGACTCTTGAATGTTCCAGGACTCAGAAGGTCCTGGGGTGGAGCCAGGATGGGAACGTCTTGCCCACCCCCACAGACCCAAGAGCAACGTGGGCCCTGCACACCTCAGGGCTGGGCCCTGTCACCAGGGATATCCAAGACAGCTCCGGCCTGTATTAGGAACCAAACTTTTGTGGAACAGGCAGCTCTGCCTGAGGGAGGACATCTGAGGACAGCGCACACTCATGCCAAATCACGTGCCTTTTCTACAGTGTTCCCCAACTGGCTTCGAGGATAGCCACCACGCATGTGCTAAGTCCCTGTACATAATCCATATGGAAACAGACTCAGCTATTCAGTGCTGAGGGCAGGGGGTGCATCCTCACAACAAGCACCCTGTCCTAGCAGGTTAGGGCCTCTCAGCTCAGCTGCTCTCGCTCACCTGCTCAACCTCACCATAACACAGGGCAAACTTTGAGGGTGGCCGCTTGTGTTCTGGTAACAAGGCAATGGGAAGCGATCACAGGGATGAGACCCAGCTCACCTTTCTTCCCAAGGGTCAGCTTGGCAGTCACTGGGTGGGAGTGGGGGGGGATTCTCAGCCTGGGAAGTGAGTCTCCTGTTGTTCTGCCATTTCTACAGCAGGCATCCATCAAATGATCCCCCCAACCCCACACTTGTTTTATAAATAAAGTTTTACTGGCACACAGCCATACCTGTTGTCTGAGATGATGTGTGGCCTCAGCATTTGAACTGTAGCACAGGGCGAAGACCATGCTGCATGGCTCTTAATGTCTTGAGTTGTATGGAACACTTCCAGATGTCTTTGCTAGGATGTGTCTGCCCTCGTGGTCCAGGAGAGCTGGCCTCGCTGTGTTGTTGACCAGATGTTGAAGGGGAAGATAGACATGGAGGCGCCAGCTGTCACCATCCCTGCTGGGCAGAACTGGAAAATGTGGCCTAACACTGGGCAGCTGTACCTGCATCTGAAAGCCAGAGTTTCTAAGATAAAGAGCAGGAGAGTTGTATGAACATAGCCAATGTCCTCACAGACAGCCATCCCAGGACACAGTGGCCTGTCTTGTTCTATTTGCCATCATGGACACTGGCAAGGGGCCATGCTGGCTAAGCTGCTGGAGATAGGATGCTGGTGATGGGCTTATGGTTATGGCCACTACCCTAAAACCCTGGCCCTTCCAGGGCTGCCAAACTGGTCTGAGCAGCAAGACTTCCTAACAAAGGGCAGCGAGGGCACCTTGTCCCTTGATAGGAGGAACTACACTGAAGACCGGCTGTGACTGAAGACTTAGCACCCACCAGACATCAGAACTCACTACTCGATGGTGGCTGCTGAAATCCAGCCAGCTCTGCCCACACAGAAGCCTCCTGACCCCTCTGATGGTCTCACGGAGGCAGAACTACGGGCCAGTTGCTGGCTTCCTATGCCTCTCCATAGAGTCAGCAGGGTAGTTTCTATACAACAGAACCTCCATCTGCCACAGGTCTGTCCTATACCTGTATTACCAGAGCAGCCTAGACTTTTAGAGGGTCATGAGCCTGACAGTCCCTCTTCTAGCTTGTTCTTTCCAGGAAAGGAAGTGTCACCACCTCGTCCTGCTCAGGATACCAGACTCAGGAAGGAAACTGCTGCAAGGGTGAGCAACCGACAGGATACCCACCCACCCCCAGCTGCCCAGATGTGGACCAAGTTCCACAGTTCAGGCTCCTGACCTCTTGGAGGAATGTACAGAACTGTTTCCAGAGGTGTTCCGTGGTGCTCTCTTACTATGGGGGAGACACAGAACACATGTCTCCATTGCCCTTCCAAAGCTCCTGTGGGACCCCAGCACATCGCCCCTGAGTACCTCTCCTTGTGCAGATCTTCCCAGAGTTCTCCTGAGGAAACGGGAATCAGTTCACAGGCCTGATGTTGTCCACATAGTGAGACAGTGAAACTGGCGTCTAATTAGTGGGTAAACACAGCCCCCTAGATGTTAGGGGACAGTTCAGGCCAAAGATGAAGAAGATATGTGTGTGTGTGTGTGTGTGTGTGTGTGTGTGTGTGTGTGTGTGTGTGTGTGTGTGTTGGGGAGTGGGGGCTCTGATTTAGCTTAGTGCTTTTTATGTTTTCTGTGGTCAGTATTGCCCATGGCCAACAGGATGTTCTTGCTGCCCTAGACCCTGTCTGTCTAGGCCCAGAGATGTTCTGTGCTGGGATCAGCCTGCAAGTTGAATTCATGGTGGCGTGTGACTTACACGTGTTGGTTCTTCAACCATAAATCTTGAGTTCGGAATAACATCTAATGCCATTGTGGGCTGTGCTAAAGCCAGTGAGGGAGAGGGGAAGAAGGGAGAGAAGGAGAAAGAGGAGAACTAAAGAAAAGAAAGGAAGGAAGCCAAAGTTTATATTGACGTGAGGCTCAGTTCTCTATCTACATTTAGGTAGCACTGGGAAGACGTGACCACACTTCATGGCTGGCCAGACAGAGGAAGAAAGTGACTTCGTATAAGATATCCACAGTCACAGGGTTAATTGGGTACACCTCTCTGTGCCCAAACTGGGTTCCTTCTATCTTGCCTGCCTGCCTGTTTTCCTTCCTTCCTTCCTTCCTTCCTTCCTTCCTTCCTTCCTTCCTCCTTCCCTCCCTCCCTCCCTCCCTCCCTTCTTCCCTCCTTCCTTCTTTTCTTTCTGTCCTTCTTTTTGCACAACAGTCATATTATGAACGGCAATGATCAAACAAATAGAATGTAATAAGACTGAACATGTCCGTTTCTTTCATTAATTCAATTGTAAATTGGCCTCATAGCCAATGTAGAAGAATCCGTGTGGTTTGGGAAGAAAACAGCTCATTTGTAGCCAGAGCTCTGGCTGCCTTGGGAAACAGGACTCGGAGGACTCCCTGGGGAGGCCCCTTACACTAGGGTGCTGCTTGTTTTCTTCTGCTCTCGGTAGACACAGTGCCTCAGAATCTAATTCTGCCTAATAAAAGTGTTCAACTTGCCAGCAAGGCTTCCCAGATGGCTCCAGCTGTGCTTGGGAGTGGGCCCCGTGGGAAGCGACTAGACTCAGGGTGAGCACAAGGGAATTGCAATGAGAAGTCCCACTGGTGCCTGGCACCCAGGTGGCACCCAGGTGGCATAAGGTTTTCCAGGAGGAATCTCTTCTGCCCTTCGATCTGTATCCCATACCACACCCTTCCTCTCCCGCTGGGAATCAGCTCAAAAGCCTCCATGTCTCCTTGCACTGGTATCCTGGGCTACCACAGAAAGGGCCACCCATTGTGGACTCAAAGCAACAGGAATGTGGCCTTTCCCTGTTGCGGAGGCTGGAGAAGCTAGCAAGGAATGGGAAAGGAAAAGCACCAGTGGGGGTGCCCAGCAGGAGCCTTCCACCTCTCCCTACTTCAGAGATCATGGGTCTTGGCTTGTGGCACTCTACCTCCATCATCCTATGCCCTCTCCTGTCACAGGGATAGCAGCCCCTGGTATCTTGCTCCAGTTTGAACTCCATCCATACTGCATTTGCAAAGATCCTGTTCCTAAGGGAGGTTCTGTCCCGAGGTGCTAGGAATTTGGGAAAGACACCATTTTATGTTCTTGTTTCGGAACAAACTCAGAAACTTCCCTGATCCCTCAGAGGAGCCAAATGATGTCTGAGCCATGAGCTGAGGGGAGGGCCTGCATGCTCTGGCCCTGGTGTCCCAAGCCTGTCCCCCAACTCCCAAGGAGGCGCAGGCAGAATGATAAAAAGCTCAAGGCCATCTTGGGCAACTTAGTGAACAAGACCGTCTTAAAAGGAGGGCTGTGAGTGTGACTCAGTGGCAGAGAGCTTGCCTGCTGCACACGGGTCGTAAAAGGACCAGGAGCCGGTAACACGGCTCATTGGGTAAGGTACTTGCTGCCAAAACTTGATGACCTAAATTTAATCCCAGACCCCCACATAGTGGAAAGAGATAACCAAATCCTGCAAATTGTCCTCTAACTTCCATATATGGGCTGGTTCTCTCTCTCTCTCTCTCTCTCTCTCTCTCTCTCTCTCTCTCTCTCTCTCCACTCATATTTAAATAAATGCAACAAAACTGCCTTTAAAACCAAATAAACATCCAGGTGCGATGGCTGGCACATGCCTTTAATCCCAACACTCAGGAAGTGGACACAGGCAGGTCTCTGTGAGTTCAAGGCCAGCCTGGCCTACCTAGTGAGTTCCCTGTCTCAAAAAATAACTAATAAAAAGACCAGCATCCATGACTGTGTGACCTCTGCGGTGACCACAGGCTTGCAGGGACCTGTGTGTCACGGAGAACATTCCTATCACCACTGCGGTGTTCACAGTGACTCTAAGGTGTGCCATCACTGCTGACAATAAGGAACCCAGAGCATCGTTTTGAGGTCAGTGAAACAATGCATCTGTCCAGCTGCAGCAGGCCAGCCTGCGGCACTGTCACTGCCCAGCTCCGGAAGCCAGATGGCTGTTTGGTGAATGGAGGCTGAAGAGGCCACTAGAACCGGGACCCTGGACAGCAAGAGGAGGTTCCCGGACAGAGCTGAGCTATGTTTCCCCATGCAGAGGACTGGGTCTTGCCAGTTAAGAGTTTAGAGGGACGCCGTGGCATTTCCCAAGTACCTGGTGTGCAGGAAGCCTTAAGGTTGAGGCCTGACACCGGTGCCTTTGGGTTTCACAGCAGGAGGCAGAGCCAGAGGTCAGGAACCTGAGTGGAGCTGGGGCTGTACCTGGAGCAGGGCTCTCCAAAGCTCAAAATATCCCGAGAGAGAAGACACCTGCGCAGGAATCTCAGGACTTGGCACCTGCGAGGTGGTGCGGCCTCCCCGTGCTGATGAGGACAGCTTCCACACGGTCAGAGTTAATTAAGTTGACAATCTCGCTAAGTCCCTCAGTTAACTGCCTGGGGAGAAATAAGATGAGGTGGCTTGTTGGCTATTTCTTCTTGCTCTTTTAAGTACCCGATAGTCATTTTTTTTAAAACAAGATTTATTCATTTATTATATATAAGTACACTGTAGCTATCTTCAGACACACCAGAAGAGGGCATCAGATCCCATTACAGATGGTTGTGAGCCACCATGTGGTTGCTGGGAATTGAACTCATGACCTCTGGAAGAGCAGTCGGGTGCTCTTAACCACTGAGCCATCTCTCCAGCCTCCCGATAGTCATTTTTAAAATTAAATTAAATGGCTTATCTGTGCTAACACAAATCGACACGCCATCTTTCTTCAGCGGCTGAGTGGTACTGAACGGCCGTGACTGACTGCCAGCATTCCTCGTGGAGGCATGACTTGGCCGGACTAGGGTTACCCGCCCTGAGTGTTAAATTCCAGATTTCTCCCCTCAAAGTCACAGTCTGTGGGATGGCATTTTCTTCTTTCATTTTCTTCCATGGGATGTCTGTGGGTCCACAACAGGGCAGCATGTCTGCTCTATGGAGACATTGTCCGCATAAAGGCAAAGTGACACCGCGATGGTTTGAGTGTTGTTGTTGTTGTTTGTTTGTTTGTTTGTTTGTTTGATTTTGCTTTTGGTTTTGTTGTTGTTGCTGTGTTTTCAAGCTTAGTAATATTTTAGGACAAAGGCAACCAAGTCCAAACTATTTGTAACAGAGAACAGGGACTGAAGAAAACACAGTCTAGCACATTGCAATGACTGATCTGATGAACAGCTAAAGTAGGCCTAATTGAATATGTGAGGCTTCTTTCCAAAGACTGACAAAATTCTCCCTAGCAGAAAGGTTTTTTGGAGTTTTTACAAACTTTGGCAATAGGACTTCTCATACATCCTTTCACCGCTGAGAATAGCCCCTTTGAAGCAAGGTGGAGCGACACCCAGGAGCATACAGGGCTTCCCCGGCTAACCATAAGTCTGTCCTGGGAGTTGCTCTCGCTTTCCAGCGGGGGCGAGCACTGGGCTCAGGTAGAGCTTGCTGCCTCAGCCTCTGGCTCATTCCCGGGTCCCTGCAGGATTGGCGCTGGCACAGAAATCTAGAGGGACTGCGGGGAGCATGCTTGGGGGCTACAGTCTGAAGTCAGATGTCTCAGGGACCCAGGACCAGCTCCAGCGCCCCTCCCGTAGGGCCATGGTAGCCGGAAGATGTAGGACAACAGGGGGCTCCTGCACCAGGGACCTCCCTGGGAGCCAGGAAAGCGAGGGAGCAGCGCAGACCCTTTACGTGGGCGCTATTTGCAGTAGCCCCACTGAAATGCTAGGACTGCACAGGGCTGGGCTGGGGTGGGACATATTTCACCAAAGGTTTTACTATCCCACGATGGTGATTTGAATTCTCTTCAGCAAAGAAAAGCAGGAGAGGAGAGATGGCAGAAAGAGAGTTGAACCCTGGTCGGGAGTGAGGGTAATCAGTGCTGCTGACCAGAGGAAGAACCATGCTGGAGGGAAACGCGTCCCACAGAAGCGAAGAAATTCTCCAGGAGAATTTGTATGGGTAGACTTCTGAAAAAATGATGCAGAGAACGAAATAAAAACAAAATGCAGGTTAAAGAAATGGGTCTCAAACTGTCATAGAAACCTACAACACAAGGCTGAAGAGATGGCTTCATCAATATAGAGCTGGCCTGAGGACTCCGGTTGAAGACTTAGTATCACATAAGAAAGCCAGGCACGGTAGCTGTGCTGGCTAATTTTATGTCAACTTGACATCTGAGGATCATCTAGAACCCTCTGAGAGGAGGGAATCCTGACTGAGAAAAATGCCTCCATAAGATTGGGCTGTAGATAAGCCTGAAGGAATTGCCTTAATTAGTGATCCGTGGGAGAGAGCACAGCCCGTTGTGGGTGGGGCCGTCCCTGGGCTGGTGGTCCTGGGTTTTATAAGGAAGCAGGCTGAGCAAGCCATAAGGGGCAAGCCAGTGAACGGTACCTCTCCACAGCGTCTGTCCCAGCTCCTGCCTCCAGGTTCCTGCCCTGACGAATTCCTGTCCTGACTTCCTTCAGTGATCTGAACAGTGCTGTGGACCTGTAAGCCAAATAAACCCTTTCCTCCCCAGCTTGCTTTTGGTCATGATGTTTCCAGAGCAATAGAAACCTCCGACTAAGGGCTGGAGAGATGGCTCAGAGGTTAAGAGCACTGACTGCTCTTCCAGAGGTCCCGAGTTCAAATCCCAGCAACCACATAGTTCACAACCCTCTGTAATGAGATCTGATGATGCCCTCTTCTGGTGTCTCTGAAGACAGCTATAATGTACTCATATATAATAAATAAATATTAAAAAAAAGAACTAAGACAAATTGTTACCAGGACAGTGAAGTATTGCTGTAGGAGACCTGAACATGATGATGCTTTGGGGAAGAATATGGAAGAAATTTAGAACTTGGAACCACTGAGAGTTCAGTGAGCTGTTCTGTAGGAGCTTGGCAGACAAGAACGTTGAGGGTAGATGATTGGACACCCGGCTTGTGAGGTTTCAGAGGGAAGCAAAGACTCTACTGGGCCTTTTGTGTGAAGAATCTGTGATGCTGCTCAGCTGTGATTAAAAAAGAAACCAGAACTACTGAAGGAAAACCTTTGTTTTTCTGGGACAATGGACGGCGGTCAGCTGGGGCTGAGAATCAGCTGTGATTAGGAAAGGCCAGGATTACTGAAGCCTTCTGGGAAGTTTTTCCTCGGAGTCAGCACACAGAAGCTGTGTTCAAGGGTTCCAAGGTCGTGCCTTGTTGTGGCAGCCAAATGTGGTTGTGTGTAAGGTCTCCCAGGTGCTTCTGGTTTTGAAGGCACGAAGGAGTCATGGAGAAAGCCCGAGACTTTGCATCATGCAGAGAGCCCAGGAGAGGCTGTTGGTGAACATCCAGCCCAGTTTTAGTAGAAGACCCCAGCAGTTTGGAGATTCCAGTACCCTGGGATGACCACCAAGAACAGCAGCAGCAGTAGTAGAGCAGACTGGAGCTTAGACAAGCTGTGAGTGCTGGACAGGTGGAGCTGGAGAAGCAACCCAAGCCCCTTGGAGGAGCCCAGAAGATGGTGAGTGTAATACGTCTCGAATATTGTACATTGGTCTATTTATACAGTCGGAGTCTGGTGTTGTTTTGTTCGGATTGGTACTGTGCCCTGGTTCTTCCCTCTTGAAATGTGAAAGTATTTAAATATTAGTGATGATTTTTGTAGGATTCCCACAGTTGAGAGACTTTGGATTTTATTTGTTTTGATTTGTTTTGATTTGTTTTGTTTTTTTGAGACACTCACTCTGTAGACCAGGCTGGCCTCAAACCCAGAGAGATCCTCACCTGCCTCTGTCTCCTGAGTGCTGGGATTAAAGGCATGTGCCACTCTGCCCAGTTGAGACTTTGGATTTTTACAGAGACCGGACTTTTAAAGTGTTTGAATTAGTAAAGACTGTGGAACTTACAAGTTTATAATGTTTTATATTTGTGATATGTAAATCTGAGATCTTGAGGATGACTTCCTTCCCCTCTGCCCCCAGGAAAGGAAAAGTTATGGATTTTTTGTTTGTTTGCTTGGTTTGAGCTTTTGTTTTTCAAAACAGTTTCTCTGTGTAGCCAAGACTGTCCTGGAATTCTCCCTGTAGACCAGGCTGGCCTGAAACTTAAGAGATCCACCTGTCTTTGCCTCATGACTGGTGGTATTAAAGGCGTGAGCCTTCACTGCACAGCTGAAAGGGATGTTTTAAAAGGTGTTGGGTATAAAGTTGACAAGGGGCCAATTGTGCTGGCTAATTTTATGTCAGCTTTACACAGGCTAAGATCATCTGAGAGAACCCCAGTTGAAAAGAATGCCTCTGTAAGATTGGGTTGTAGACAAACCTGTAGGGCATTTTCTTTCTTTTTTTTTTTTTTTAAAGATTTATTTATTTATTTTATGTACAGCATTCTGCCTGCATATGTGACTGCAGGCCAGAAGAGGGCACCAGATCTCATTACAGATGGTTGTGAGCCACCATGTGGTTGCTGGGAATTGAACTCATGACCTCTGGAAGAGCAGTCAGTGCTCTTAACCGCCGAGCCATCTCTCCAGTGTAGGGCATTTTCTTAATGATTGATGGGAAAGTCCCGCCCACTGGAGTGGAGATGTTGCTGAACTGAGGGCCCTGCATTCTATAACAAAGCAGACTTAGCAAGCCATAATGGGAAGCAAACAGCACCCCTCCATGGCCTCAGCTCCTGCCTCTAGGTTCCTGCCTTTTGAGTTCCTGTCCTGACTTTTTTCAGTGATGGCCTATGTCTTAGAAGTGTCAGCCAAGGGGTTGGGGATTTAGCTCAGTGGTAGAGCACTTGCCTAACAAGTGCAAGGCCCTGGGTTCGGTCCCCAGCTCTGAAAAAAAAAGAAAAAAGAACAAAAAGAATGTCAGCCAAACAAATCCTTTCCTTACCAGCTCGCTTTTGGTCACGATGTTTCACCACGCCTAGAAACCTTGACTAAGACAGTAACTTAGTCCCAGCACTGGGGAAACGGAGACAGGAGGATCCCTGAAGCTCACTGGTTGGCTGGACTTCAGTGAGCTTCAGGTCAGTGAGAGAGCCGGTCTCAGAAACCAAGATGAATGGCCCTCAAGTCTGTCCTCTGGCTTCTACACAAGGATGCATGTGCACATCCGCACACAACCACCATCAAGGATAGCACGAGCGCTTAAAGGGCTGTATCAGAACTGATACGATGAATAGATATAGCTGGGTTGGGGGTGTCTGTGGCCCCACGCTTCTTTGACCCCAGCACTTAGTAAGCAGAGGCAGGCAGATCCCTGAGTTTGAGGCCAGCCTGGTTTACAGAGTGAGTTCCAGGACAGTCAGGGATATGCAAAGAGACTCTGTCTCAAAGAAAATAAAGCAAAAACAACCCCCCCAATATTATCTCTAGATATCTATCCAATAAACCTTTAGCTAGATATTTGTAAGGATATGTATGCATTAAATGGGGTTTATTATTACTTCGACTTAAGGACTGTGATTCTGGTAGCCCAATGATGTCTGTCTCTGGAACGAAAAGCTAAGAATCCAATAGTTGGCTCAGTTCGCAGAAATGCATGTCTCGGCAGTCCAGTACTGGAGTCCCAGAGGATTCAAGAGCTGCTGCTCTTCAGGCTACGTTGGAATTCGGAAGAGGTGGGTCCTAATGTCAGTGAAGGAGTACCTCAGCAACAACGATAGATACTCCTGCCAGCGAATGAAGGCAACCAGACAATAAGTTCATCTTTCATCCCAGAAACTGCAACCCAGACTTTCCCAGAGATTTCTCACAGCTTCATTTTGCTCCTGGGATTTCTGTAATAAAGAATCAGTATTCCATCGTCTTCCCACAATTAGGATTGTCGTTATGATTAATAACCAAGGGGCTGGAGAAATGGCTCAGTGATTAAGAGCACTGATTGCTCTTCCAGAGGCCCTGAGTTCAATTCCCAGCAACCACATGGTGGCTCACAACCATCTGTAAGGAGACCCGATGCCCTCTTCTGGTGTGTCTGAAGACAGCTACAGTGTACTTATATATAATAAATGAATAAATAAATCTTAAAAAAAGATTGCTTTAAAAAAAAAAAAGAGGGGTTGGGGATTTGGCTCAGTGGTAGAGCGCTTGCCTAGCAACCGCAAGGCCCTGGGTTCGGTCCTCAGCCCCGAAAAAAAGAAAAAAAAGAAAAAAAAAAAAGAAACAACAGCAACACACACACACGAATGACAGTAGGGGGAGTTATAAGTTGGTCTTCTTCCCTGGCTGAAGGAGTCCTAGAAAGCACCTGGACTCCATCCTGCACAGGGCTCTGGGTGCAGGACCCCTCCCCTCAAATCCTACAGAAGCTCACCTGGGTTTCTAATACACACTCATCTTATATCAGGAAAGCTCAGACTTTGGGGATAAGCCACCTGCTCAGAGGCCCAGAAGGCAGAGCTAGGTTCTGACAGTAGCACCCTGTTGGGACAGAAAAGATGGGCATTTGTTCTTGGAGGGGACCTGGTTTCTATACCTGGCAACCACTCACAACTGTCCATAACTCCAGTTCCAGTGGAGAAAACACTTTTAGCTTCCACATACACACAAGCCAAATAATCATACGCATGAAGAATAAATCTAAAAGGGAACCATTGTCCACCCCTACCCATAATCCCCCTCCTCTAGTCAGGGGCTGTGCAGACCAGCTCACTGGCCCTGAGAAGCTATGAACCATGGTCCCTAGAGTGAGCTCTCTGCAGCCTAGCAACGTGTTCCCTTCCTCCCTGCTCTGACCAGCCTCTTCCCGCCATGCTCTGATTCAATTCCCTGTCCACCTCGGAACATGGGGTAATTGTGTTAAGAAATTCTACACTTACTGTAAGGATGAGCTTCAGCGTCTGCCGACACCTGGTTCCAGGCAAAGGCTTCTATCCAACCCTTTCTGCCAGGGCATGGAGGCAGGGTTGGAGGTCACAGGGAGAAAGTAGAATGTTCTGAGTCATGCCCTGCAAGGCCAGGCGGAGACATACAAAGGGGCTTTGTGGGTAAAAGTCCTGGGTTGTGGCTGAGCCCAGAGCTTATTCCTAAGAACCTGTCCTAGCTAGGTTTGGCAATTTGACACAAGCTACAGTCATTTCGCTAGAAGGAACCTTGACTGGGCAAATGTTTCCACTAGAGTGGCCTGTGGACAAATCTGTGGTGCATTTTCTTGATTGGTGATTGATATGGGAGGGCCCAGCACAGTCCTATCCCTGGGCTGGTGGTTCTGAGTTCATTAAAAAGAAAAAAAAGCAGGCTGAGCAAGCCATGGGAACCAAGCCAGTAAGCAGCACCCCTTCACAGACTCTCCATCACTTCTACCTCGGGGTCCCTGCCCTGCTTGAGTTCTAACCCTGAGTTCTTTCCATGACAAACAATGATACGGAAATACAAACTGAAATAAATCCTTTCTGCCCCAAGTTGCTCTGGTCATGGTGTTTCGACACAGAAATAGAGACCTAAAACAGAGACTTTATCAGTGGCAGCAGGGAGTTGGGGCTGCGGCTCAACCAATAGAACACTTGCCAAGTATGTTTGAGGTCCCGCGTTGCATCCTGTGGACCGTGGAAAAAGAAGATTAAAATTAAGATACTGGGGCCTGGACAGAAGGAGGTAGCCTGGCAGAAGAGACATTAGACTCTGGAAGGTAAAATGCTAACAGCTCTGAGAATGGAAGATGGACGCAGACCCAGGAATGTTGCACCCCTTGATCTGGAAAAAAAAAGGGGGGTGGGGATTGTTCTCTGGATCTCCACAAGGAACTGCTGTGACTCTGGAGAATCCAGAGTCCAAGGTGGATGGCTGACCAACCTACAGACTAGAGGAGCACCAACTGAACTTTTTAAAAAATTATTTGAATTATTTTCATGGGTGTTGAGAGACCAGAAGAGGTCGTCAGATGCCCGGGAACTGGAGTTACCTCACAAGATTGCTGGGGACCTAACTCTGGTCCTCTGCAAGAGCAGCAAATACTCTTAACGACTGAGCTATGCAGTCCCAAGTGTGACGTTTTAAGTAGTGAAGGGACTGGCCTCTGAGGGTTGGCTGGAGCCCCAGATTGAGAAGACCTGGCCACTAGATCAGGAGAAGCATGCACTGGGGATGAAATGGGCCAGATCCATGTCTGTGGCTCTCCTCCTGGGAGGGCAGATCTCCGTGTGTAGTTAGGGGAAATTGGCCAAGGGATTGATCTCCTGCATGGCTGAGTTATTTACTTGCCTTCTCATTAGGTCAGTAATTTGCATTTTGTGTAATTCTATTCACTGATTGTGGAGCTCTGTGGTATTGGAGCTGGGAGTGTGGAGCAGAGAAAGGAAGGGAATAGATGGTCGGTTAAACAGTCCTGTAACAATCAAGAAGGCCAATTAATGACACCTAGGGATTATGGGAAGGGGTGAGCCCTGGAGACCGGAGTGGCAGAAGGCAGTCTTAGCTATTTTTGATTTTTGTCTGACTGGAACTTGTTCCCACCTTTCGATCTAGATGAAAGGAATGGTTTAATCTGAAATCAATTTATAGCAAGGCCTGAATAAGATGCCCATCACCACTTATGTTGAAAGATGATAATCCCACTGCCTGAGTTCTCCATCAGCTGGGGTTCTTCTGTCACGGTGGTTGAAGTCAGTTGTCGGGCTCCTATATCTCAGAAATGGCAGGCATAGACAGGTCTGGAGAGCCGGACCTTCCCACCCACTCTTGGCAAGTCAGGTCTCACCATTCCCCCCAATACCCCAGAGGCAGCAAACCAGTGAGCATCAGTCCTGGGATAAAATGGTGACATCAAAGGTATTTCAGGCTGCATGCTGCCTCTGGGCCGCTGCCTCTGGGCCACTGCCTAACCCCTCTCTCCCATATGGTATCAACTCTAGGATGGCATGATCCCAACTAGTGCCCAGAAGCAGGATCAGGGATGCTCAACAGATCTAAGAGTCTCAGCACCATCCACTCATCACATCCGTAAAGAGCAGGTCCTATGTGCGACCTAAGAGAACAGCTCCAACCCCTGACCCCACTTTTCTGCCCTGTCCCATAGAAAGCACTTAAAAGTAGCACCACGATTCAGTGTTGCTGATAAATGAATATTCTCTCTCTTTTCTGAGTGGAGGTAACACGGTATCTTACTATGTAGCCCAGCCTGGCCTCAAACTTGGAGCAATCCTCCTACTTCAGTCTCTCAAGTGCAAGATTCAGACAAGAGTTTCAACCAGGTCCAGAGGAGGCAGGTCCAAGGCAAAGAGCTGTGCTGCCTGTCATTCCTTTTTAAAAATATTAGGGGTTGGGGATTTAGCTCAGTGGTAGAGCGCTTGCCTAGCAAGCACAAGGCCCTGGGTTCGGTCCTCCACTCTGGGAAAAAAAAAAGAACTAAAAATATTATATATTAATGCACAATGTACATGTTTGTTTTTATCGGGGAGTATATTAGGATTCTCCAGAGTCACAGCATGTTTGGATTGTCTTTCTATATTATGGGAATTTATTGTGATGACTTACAGTCTGTAGTCCAACTCTCCAACAAGGGTCAGCTATGAATGGGAAGTCCAAGAATCTAGTCGTTGCTCAATCCCACAAGGCTGGTTGTTTCCGTGGTCTTCTGTAGAAGCAGGTTCCAACAGATGTGCTGGCAAGTAAGTGCAAGCAGGCGAAGTCTCCTGGGATTAAAGGCTTGAACTACCTTACATAGGCCTAAGGTTTTCATGGCTACTCTGCCTCAAGATCTCCATGCCAAGATCCAGGTCAGAAACTTGTGTTTTCCAGGCTCAAGATCTGAATCACAGGTGAGCCCTGCAATTCTGGATTGTAGTTCATTCCAGATACAGTCAAGTTGACAATCAGGAATAGCCATTACAGGAGGATAGATATAGGCATCACAGCTTGTCTGAAGAGGTCAGGGGACACATATCTTGTGTTATTATATGCTCTCTTTCCATTATATAAGTTCTGGGCAATCCAACTCAGGTCACCAGGTTCTGTCCACGACATATGCACATGTACACACACATATATACACACATACTACCTAAGTGCATGCATACCCACACACATCACACACATGCACCCTCCTGCACATGCTCATACCTCATACATGTCCAGGTGTAGCCACACACATATTCACACACCACGCATGTACACATATCTCTATCTGTGTAATATTCATGTACATATGTACTGCAAACATGTCGCAAATGTACTACGGGTTCTACGATCACACGCAGATGTGGCTCCTGCCGTACCTTTTTTTGTTCCCTGAGAGGCTTCCCACGTCTTTGTGAAGGATAGCTTGTCAGATCAAAGAAAACTGACTGCCACCCCTTCCTTTCCACACCCCTCACTCCCTCTGCTGTTACCCAGCCTTGAGTAAACATGTCCTTGAACCAGGGCAGATGTGCTAGCGGGACCCCATATACCAGCTTGGCAGATGGGTGGGTGACCATGACTGTTGTAGAAATAATTTAATCCCGGCTTGGGGTTTCTACCCCGCCTTTGGTTATTGAATTCCCAGAAACACACACACACACACACACACACACACACATACACACACACACACACACACACACACACAGCCTTTATATTTTACAATGAGCCCTAAACAGCACAATAGCTGGGAAGCTGCCTACTACCCCCTCCCCCATGCTGTTGGAATCTACTTTCCTATTGATAACCCTGAGTTATTACTTAACTATTACCATGTCCCCTCTGGGCTGCTCTTAACACCAATTGGGCAGCCTGCAGGACCACACTCTCTTGACCATTAACCATCCATGGTGGCCTCTCCTTCCTTCTCTCCTTCGTGTTCTTCTTCCTCATGGTGGTCCTCACCCCCATGCCCACAAAACCTAAACCCCACCTATCTCTCTTCTGTCTAGCGACTGGCTGTTAACACATTTATTATACCAATTAGAAATAACTTGGGTGGGGGACTCTCTTGTTTCTGGGACAGCCAGTCTCGGGGCCCCCAAATTAGCATTAGGCCAACCCGCTGTAGATGACTGCCAGGATGCAGGTGAGCCATCAGGACATGGCTAGCCGAGGTTCAGTGCAGGCACAATTACCAAAAGAGGTTATATCTGTAGCAAGTTAGTCAAGCACATTCTCCTGGTCCTAAGGTCTCGTGAAGAGAGGCAGGCAGGGCTAGGCTTGACTCTGACTGTCTAGTAGTCAAGGACCTGTGACCAGCAGAGTCCTTGTTTGTTGGTCAACTTTCCAGGTCGACAGAAATTCCTTGAGCCGATTGCGCCGTCAGAAACCGACTCAAGCCCAGCTTGGCAAATTGAGTGAGTTTAACAGGGTGACGGACAGATACCCACTGCCGCACTCCGCCCCCCCCCAAGTCACCAGCCACTCTCATGCATCAAATTCGTGTTTTGTCCTGTTTATTTTTACTTTTTTTTTTTTTTTCCAGTTATAAAGGTCCTAAGGCCGCTCAAAATTGAGGCAGACCCGGTTTTAGAGCGCCACCTAGTGTTCATAAATCAAAATGACTCAGTGTAAGTAAAACTAGGAGCCACTAAATGGCAGCTTGTTGTGAGGTAGAGTTTCTCTAGCTACTATAGTACTGAAAGGATCACTCTCAATGTGTCCAGGAGTCCCTCTCTCCTGCCATTCTGCCGGCTCAGGATCTGAAGGACCTGAGCCAGTCACGTTAGATACATTCCGGGTCTTTGATGGAGCCCTTGAGGATAAGGCTGTCACTGTGGTGTTTAGGAGGGTGGAGTCCGAGCTCCCTTCAGTCTCCCTGACACCAAGAGAGCATTGGAAAGTAACGCTTTGGAAAGTCCTCATCCCTGTCTGGCCAGCTACAGAAGCCAACAAGGCATGACTTGGACACAAGTAGGTCTCAGAATAAGGATCATTTTCAGAAACTTCAGATTCAAAAGATATTACCTTTCTTAGCCAAGTGCTTCCTGCACACCAGGAAGGCAGGTTTGTCACTGCACCCACCCAACAAAGCAGGCACAATGGCTGCTCATATGGATACAGGCTACCTCACAGCCTACCTCCCTTCAGCCTACAGAGAGCACAGTGCCCAGATCTGGAACTAATGATTCTGAGCCTATTCTAGAGGTCCAGTGGTTTTTATCCATCTAAAGAGGAGGCTCATGTGTGATTAGATCTGTTTGTCTCAGGCTGTTTACACTGAGCCAATGCTGGCCAACAGGATATTGTGGCTTGTGCCACTGTGTAGAACAGACGCTGTTCTACAGGTAGAATGGGGCAAATAAATTAGGCAGACTAACGTCCCATGCAAGTTGGTCGACTTTATTCAGATCCTCAGATATTTATACCCCAAGGGTGGGCCTCTGACAGGCATGTACATCTGCCATCTGCCTGTCTCCCAATGACTGTCACTTCTTTATTGATTCCACCTTGGTTCTATGTGCAAACATTTGCTTCATTTCCTGATGGCTTGGTTGCTCCTTTCTGGTTTATTGGAAACAAGAATCTTGGACATCGATCGGAAGTTAAAGATGTCGCAGAGGTGTGCGCCTGCAGCCACCAGATGGACTCCCGTTCTTCATCTTCATGCTCCATGGCCTACAGGAGCTGGCACAGGTCTGCACAGGCCGGGAATGAAGTCGTGGGAGGAGAACTCTGAGTGCTTATGGGAATGCTCCAAGAAGAGCCCTGTGAGTTCAGTTTTCTCACAACACAGGATTGTTCTTGGAACGTGTTCTCATGCTCCTCCCAGGTGTGGAAGTTAGGAGTGAGTTTCCTTCAGGTTACTCATTATCGCTTGCTGCAGCTATTCAATGAAACATCTATATGCACTATAAAGACATATCTTTGCCACATGTGTCTTATCCATGTAATTGTATACAACTTGCACTCCCGAGAACTTTACTCATGCGACCTTTCTTTGGGGGTGGCATCTCAAGTCAGGGTTTCTCTGTGTAGCCCTTGCCCTGCTGTCCTGGAACTCTCTCTGTAGACCAGGCTGGCTTTGAACTTGAGATTTGTCCCAGCCTCCCCAGTGCTAGGATTAAGGTGTACGTTGAAGAGGGAGACTTGTTAATGTACAGTGGATACTCAATAAATGGGGCTGCTCCTTACAATCCCCTGAGGCTCAAGCAGAGGCCTCTCCTCTGCCTGTGGAACAGAATACCTGAGAAATACTAGGAAAAAAAAATAATGATCCAGAAATTCATGGTCAAGATGCTGGGTACCAAAAAAAAAAAAAAAAAAAGGATGCTGGATACCCATCAACCCTCAGCAAGGGCCTCCTGCTTCACGGTCACATGAGAAGGCAGAAAACACACACTCTCTCCCTCTCTCCCTCCCTCCCTCCCTCCCTCCCTCCCTCTCTCCCTCCCCCTCCCCTCCCCCCTCCCCCCTCCTCCTCCCCCTCCCTCTCCCTCTCCCTCGTACTCAGGTGATGCCCTGTGAACCTTTTCCCATTTTAACTGGTCGTTGAAAGGCTAGATCTTGTGATTAGGCAGTGGAGGGGAAAGGTGGGACTGGAGAGGAGATGGGAGTCAGAGAAGAAGAGAGGAGGAGCAAGCCACGACTGGCCAGAACTGCGTGGCAGGGAGAAACTGCAAGTAACAAGGAGTCTTTTAGCTGGTGAATAAGTTAGTATTTATATTAGATCCCCCACCCCCAAACAACTAGGGCTGAGCTCTAAAGCAGCACCAGGGTGGAAATTAAACACGGAATGGGTCTAAGGGGTCTACAGAGAGCTAACTTGAGAGGCTCCCTCCCCAGTCCCTAAGCAAACCACAGCAACCAGAGGCAGCACCCCTGCTCTGAGCTGGGACTTGGGTAGCGCCCGTGCTATAACACAGTTGGGGGTACCTGAGCCCAAGAGGGACCAAGGACCCTGGGGCATGACTGCCTGAGACGCAGCCTTCACAGCTGAGGATCAACAGCTCAAAAACAAAAACAAAAACAAAAACAAAACAAACAAACAAAAAACCGGCAGCTAACTTTCCAAAGCTTTCTCACAGGCACAGCTGGCTGATGTGGGCATCTCTGCCTGGAGCCAGCCTTCCCGTGCTCGCTTTTCCTTTATCCCCCATGTCTAAACAGGACACTGGACAGCCAGACCTGCTCTCCTGACTGTTTGCGCTGCAGGCTGCCTGAGATCAGTGCACATGCTGCCGGCTGCAACCCAAAGGAAAGCCAGAGAGAGGCTCAGAAGCCCAGAAGCTCCGCGTCTTTCTACAGTTCGCCCCTCCCTGCGATTAAAAATGTTCCCTGAGAGGACTGCCTTGTCCTGAATCGAACACTAGAGGGAGACAAAGGTACAAGACGCTCCAGATACGCTAATAAAAATTCTAAATTGACAATAACAAAAATTAGATACCTAAAGAGGAGAAACACAATAAATACCTTTGGGGTTTTATGTGACGCTATTTTGAATTGTTCAAACGGGATGGATTTGAAGGAAATGGACACCCTGCCGGTTATTATTTCAATATTAAGTTTCAATTATATCCTAATAAGTATGTTGGTTTACTATGTCGTCTCAAAAAACGGGGCCCTAGATAAAAATGTGGGGGGGCTTAGAAAAGGGGATTGACAGGTTTTATAAAACGGAGTAAGAACATGGAGAGAGTAAGAACGGAGTAAAGCACCGAGAGAGGAAAATGAAGGCTGGAGACAGGAACCGGAGAAGACCCTAGAACAAAAAAAAAAAAAAAAAAAAAAAAAGAAAGAAAGAAAGAAAAGAAAAAGAGAGAAATTTAAGACTTTGCATTACAGTCTAGAGGAAAACCTGGAACTAAAGGTACAGGATTTTATATGTCAAGAAAAACAACAGAGAGAGGAAAATGAAGGCTGGAGACAGGAGCTGGAGAAAGCACTAGAACAACAACGACCAAAAAAACGCAGAAAATACATCAGACCGAAAAACAGAGAGAAAGTTAAGACTTGGCAGCACAGCCCAGAGGAAACACTGGAACTAAGGTACAGGATTTTATAGGTCAAAATAAGCAACAGAGAGAGGAACACGAGACAGAAGCTGGAGAAGATGCTAGAACAAAAAATGCAGAATTTCACAGATCAGACTGAGTGGCAGAGAAGGAGAAATGAGGACTGGAAGCGAGGCTTGGAGGAGAATCTTTTAGAATTAATCAGTCAAAATAAAATAGACATCACGATACCAGTATTACAATATAAAGAGAAAAATGGGATGTGGAAGCTGAGATTCGAAGAGAGGATACAGAAGCTCATGGAACAGGGGAAGCAACAAAAGGAGAAGTTTGAGGCATGGGGGACAAGCTTTGGAAGAGAGGTTACAAAAACCTATCATTCAGGTCGAGCACAATGCCAGGATGACAGAGATACAAGGGCTAGAGAGATATGAAATATTGGCACAGATCTTAAGAGAGGAACTTAAAATGTTAATTAGAGGAAATACTCGGGTAGAAAGAGAAGAGACAATTAGAAAGAGCCAAGCAAAGGTTGTCAGGAAACAAACTTGAGTTTATTCCATTACTACAGGACAAAGACCAGCAGATGATAACGGTCCACAAAATTATCAGGAATTCGAATGGCAACCCGTGGATGTGTCACACCTGAGAAAGTTTAAGGAAGGTGTCACTTATTTTGGAAAGCATTTGACATTTTTAAAACAAATCCTGACTACTTGGGCTATCAAAAGTAAAATAGTATCCCAAGACTGGAAGGATATGGTAAAAGCAGCATTACAACCTGGGTCGCATTTAATGATGGTGTTCATGGTAGAGAGAAGAGGCAAAAGAGATAGCACAACAAAATAAAGCCAGAGGTATCAATATTTCTGAAGATCTGCTGCATGGTTTAGGTCGTTTTGCTGACCCAGAGGTACAGGCCAAATATGATGAGGAAACTTTGACATCCTGTCTCATGACAGCCTCGAATGCTTGGGACAAAGTTGCCAGAAAGAGTAAAAAAAAAAAAGACTTGGACCAGTTTTTCAGGTCAAGCAAGGTCTTAAAGAAACATTCCTTGACTCTTTGCAAAGGTTGACTTCATCTGCGGAAAGAAGTATATCGGATCCATTAGCAAGGAAGTCACGAATCGAGTCTTCAGCTTTTGGAAATGCTGAATGCAAAGGAGTAGTCAGACCATCAAAGGCAAGGTCAGCATTGGTAGATGGGTGGATCAGACATACAGTTGGTGTTAGACCTTGGTCATCAGAAATGACCTTCATAGGGGAAGCCGCCACTAGAGTCCTTGAGACGACCCAAAATTTCAAATGTCTCAATTGCGGTGAGCAAGGTTATTTCAAAAGAAACTTAAGAGAAAACCAAATTAATTCCAAAAGGGAGCCCAAGCCTCCTGGAATATGCAAGAGATGTGACAAAGGCCGACATTGGACTGGGGGATGTAAATCAATAACAGGCAAATGGGGCAACACTTTACCAAAAAAATCCCCCTGGGGTGGCTCTCATAGGTCCCAATGCCAAACAGGGAAAATTCTCTTCCTCAGGATAATTATACACCACTGTTGAAAACAGATGTTATAAGAGCAGATCGCAAGATCAAGACAAATTCTATAGACAATTCAAAAAGGGCCCCAAACCCAATGTTTTGGCAAACTTCTAAAGAGGATTGAAGGCCCAAGCTAAAGATATTAATAAATAATATTGAAATCAAAGGAATGGTAGACACTGGAGTAGGTGTCACCATTCTCTCTTCAAAATCTTCAAGAGGTAGACATCCAATTACAAGGAGCTGGGGCTTCTCTCCTATGAAGCAAAGCAGTAGATGGCTTTAAATTTACAGGGCCTGAAAGTCTGATAGGAAAATTAAGGTCATACATGGCTGATACAGCCTTAAACGTTTGGGGTAGAGATCTGTTACAGCAGTGGAAAACAGATTAATATCCCTTCAGCTTCAGAGGCAAGCCACACTGGTCAGGCTCCTATTAATAAAAATCAATTTGTTAAAGAATATTATCAAAGACAGTTACAGGCCGTTCAGGGTATCCATAAACAAGATACAGCAGGGCCTGACAGTTTAACTGTACATCAGCGAGTCACTGCTGATAAGACACCAATATCCTTACCACTAAGGTATCTCACTTGACCAACCCATTTTGATTGATCATTGGTCTATGAGGAAAGAAGAATTTCAGGCACTAGAACAACTAGTCCAGAAGCAGCTGGAGGGTCAGCATGTAGAAGAGTCCACCAGCCCTTGGAATTCTCTGGTATTTGTCATTAAAAAGAAATCTGGCAAACGTAGGCTGTTGACAGATCTCAGAGCAATTAATAACGTTATTCCGCCAGTGGGTTCCCTGCAGCCTAGGATCCCACTGCCTTCCTTGTTGCCTAAGGAATGACCTTTCACAGTGATGGATCTTAAAGATTGATTTTCACAATTCCTCTACATGACGTGATAAGGGAAGGTTTGTTTTCTCGGTACCTACCTTTAATAGAGGTTGTCCAATAAAAAAGATATTGTTGGAAAACCTTACCATGAGGAATGTTAAGCAGTCCTACCTTGTGCCAATATTTTGTACCTCAGCCACTAAAGATTCATAAACAATTGCCTCAATTCATTATTTATCATTATATGGATGACAACCTATTGGCTGGTTTGAATACAAACACCCGGGAAAGAATGTTTGATGAAGTTTTAAAAAAAAAAAAACTCGTCTTGTTGGGGACTGCAAATCCCCTGAAAAAAGTGAAGGGGGTTCTATTAATTATCTAGGATATAGAATAAGCACCAAAGGTTAGACCACAAAAAGTGCAAATCAGGAGAAACCAATTGAGAACTCTTAATGATTTTCATAAGCTACTGGGAGATAGTAACTGGCTGTGGCCTGCAATTGGCTTAGCCACTCGAGAGCTAAGCAACGTATTTTGAACCGTACAGAGTGATGAAGATTTAATGACAACCCAAGAAAATTATCAGCCGAGGCTGAAAAGGAGTTAGCTCTGGCGGAGAGGAAGTTGCAGGATACGCGTCTAGATTGTATTGACCCAGAGACGGCCTGCATCTTAGTCATCTTACCCTCTGCTCATTCCCCTACAGGAATTCTCATGCAGAGGGAAGATTGTATCTTAGAATGGATATTTCTAGCACACAAACAGAGTAAGAAACTAAAAACCTACATTGAGAAGGTCTCTGAATTGATGCTAGAAGGAAAAATGAGATTTCGTGACCTGGCTGGAATGGATCCAGCTGAGACTGTGGTACCTTTTTACTAATGCAGTGAGTACCTTGCTATGGACATAAGGCGAACAATACCCTAAAACCAAGTGACTTCAGTTCGTAGAGAGAACTAGTTGAATTCTACCTTCTATAATAAAAAGAACTCCTACGTTTTACACTGATGCAAATAAATCAGGAAAAGCAGGATATAAATCAGAAAATGTAATTAAGGTGGTTGAGAGACCTTCTAGTTGGGGTTTGGAGTTATATGCAATAATTATGGTGTTGTTAGATGTTCAAGAGTCTCTTAATGTAGTAACTGACTCTCATTATGCAGAAAGGGTTGTTTTACTCACAGAGACTGCTGGACTTATTTGAGTGATTCTGAATTGACTTCCCTGTTTATTCAGCTATAAGAAATGATCAGGAATAGAAGTCATTTATTGTATATAACACACGGAGGATCCCATACAGGTCCGCACAAGGTAATGATGAAATTGGCCAGCTATTGATAGGAAGTGCACCAGAGGCTTCAAAATTCCACTAAAGCCACCATGCTAACAGCAAAGGTTTAAAGAAAGAATTCTCCATCACTTGGCAACAAGCCAAGGAAATTGTGAGGCAATGTCCTACTTGTTCATTATATAACCAAACTCCATTTCCCACAAGAAGAAACCCTAAAGGTACCCAAAGGAATGAAATTTGGCGAATGGATGTCTCCCGTTTTACAGAGTTTGGTGAACTGAAATATGTGCACCAACTATAGACACATATTCAAGACTTCAATGGGCAACTGCCTTAGCATCAGGCTGGCTCTGTAATTACACATTTGTTAGAAATTATGGCCATTATTGGAATACCCATAAACGAACAACAATCGGCACGTATCTCTAATAAGATGAATCAGTTTTTACATATTATAAAATGTTACAGGGATATCACATAATCCTATAGGACAAGCAATTGTGGAGAGATGCTTAAAGACAAAGGGGGACAGCAAAGACCCCCAGAGATAGGCTACATAGTGCCTTATTAACCTTACATTTTTAGATGCTAATGAACAAAAAAACATGGCTGCTGAGACACTGGGTTGTGGGAGAAAACTGTTGAACTGAATGAGCCTGTTTTTTTTTTTTTTAAAGATGTCCTAACTTCAGAATGGAAATGTGTTATGCTGGGGGAGCAAAAGAAAAGCTATGGGTTCCTTCCAAGTTGATTAAATCAGACAGGACAAAGGGAGAGCTCCTGAAGACCTTGGCCACATAGAAGAAGGAGATCGGATTTGTACACAGAGACAGCTTTGGAACTGGCTGAGAGAATTAAATGTCTACATACAGCCAATAAGTCTTTTTGGGTGCAAAATCCTCATGATTTATTATTTACAAAGACAGACCTGACAGGATTCACACTCTGGGATGCTGAGATTCTGGGACCTACCTTTACAGCTTCCTGCTTGGTCCTACCTCAACTACATCGAAGCTGTTTCCTCTAAAGACTTGCTTGCAGGACATTTCCAGAGCAGCTACCTCACCCATCCAGCCTTTCAGACTATTACAATCAGGACTAAGGCTAAGCCACAAATGTTCTCAGCACATAGAGATTGGACAGCAAATGATGCCAGCTAGCCCTCTGTTGACAAAACCAATTTTTCTATTTCCTTCTGGGCCTCCAAAAAGGAATTCTTCACCCCAAGGCATCAGGAAACAATTATAAGAAGACTGTCATTCCAGTCCCTTAAGTTGGGGTGGATGGTTTTGGTTATTTTATAAATTATAGTTATGTTGTTAACTTAAGGAATAATTTACAAATAATTATAATTTTGGATAGGGAGGAAACTAAATAGAAATAGAAAGGATTTCTGCCTTTCCTCTTCTCTATCCTTTCTTTCTTAGATAAAAAAGGGGGATATAGTAATTGGAAATTAGACAAATGGGAATGGATTATTAAATCTACTCTTAAACAAAAGTATTTTGTAGCCATAATGTTACATTGGTAGAGATCTTTATATTTTGATGCAAAATTGAAGTTGTATTTTGTTGCATTGATGCAGAATTCTGTATATTGATACAGGTTTAAGGTTTTTATTGGTTTAAATTTTTGTATATTGATATAAAATTTAAAGTTAATTTTGTTACTCTTAGATAGGCACTGTGCCTATGCAAATCATTTAAGTATACAAGGCTTAGGCCCCAGTCCTTTTAATAGCTGCTATTACAATCTTTTAAAATAATTAGGCAATGCAACAAGTTAATAATCAGATAGTCAAACTTATGGTTTTATTAGATGCTAATTTAGTTCATTACAATAAGTTGTTCTCAAGGTTATTCAAATAGTAGCTAGAAGTAAGGTTTAACAATTCAGTGAGGCTACATATAAAAAGATGGTCTTCAAAAATGTCAGAGATCCACAGAATATGGCATTTAAAATCATTTTATTATTAAAAGATGTTTTGACTATGAGACAGGTCTGCTCCTGACAGCACCCACATCCTGCTTCAAGGAGGATGATGAGCATCACTAAACTCCATATGGAATTGCTTCAATCGTGGCAAGCCTAGCCACCGGGGTAAAAGATGCCCTAACTGCATCTGCAGATGATACACTGTCCGAAAAGGACAAGCACACAGAATAGTCGACTGCTAAGCTCTGCCAAGACAGGTAAGCTAGTCCTTCATAAATCCTGCCTCACTTAAGGTCTGTCAGATGCTCTGGGCCAGAAGGCTGAAGATGGATGCTCCAACATTTTCAAAAATGTTGGGAACTGTCCAGGCAGTCAGCTGTCTCTGTCATTTTTAAATGTTGGAAGCTGCATTCCTGTGTGTCCTATACATTCAAATAATATATTTTCCTTCTCAGTTCTCTGTTGGGGTTGAAGATAATTGTAGACTCACAATTAAACTTAAGTTGTTTAGCATTGAAGATATTTTAGATTTGAAAAGATGTTACAGGTTAAAAGAGAAGATGATTTAGGTATAGAATTGTAATCTCATTAAGATAGGATAGATGGTAAGGTACCTCATCTAGTTACAAAATACAAACAGGCCAGACTTTTGAATAATTCACACTTAATAACCTTCATGATTATTTCAAAATAGTTCCTACTATATATTGCCTGTTACTATGAGAGCCTTTTTAATTGAACAAAAAGGGGAAAATGTAGTGGGTTGGCCTGGTGGTATGTATTTGTATTCTATTGTTAATTCTGGTTCCTCCAGAGGGGTGGCGCCTACAAACAGGCCATCACCTACTCAGGTGATGCTGTGTGAACCTTCTCCCCATTTTAACTGGTCAATAAATCACAGAGCCTGTGATTGGGCAATGGAGGGGAAAGTGTGGGACTGGAGGCTTCAGAGGTGGTGAGAGGGAGAAGGAGGGGATGAAGGAAGAGGAGGAAGGAACCGGGATGGACCAGAACCATATGTCCAGGAGAAACTGCAAGTAACAAGGAGTCTTATAGCTGGGGAATAAGTTAGTATTGTATTAGATCTGCCCAATCTCGGTATACGGCTTATAATTAAAATATTTGGATTGTGTGTTTTCTCTTGATCTTAGCCTCCCAAGTGCTTGGATTATGGGTGTGATCTGCCACATTTGCCTTATTTCTTCTTGAGACTGTGTTATTCTATTGCCCAGGATAGCTCGTAGCTTTTGGATTCGAGAGACCTCCCATCCCTAAGAGTCGCGAGGACCACAAGCATGCTTTTGACTACACAGTGAGTTTGAGACTAACCCGAGTTACATGAGACCTCTCAACTGAAATGGCTCTGGTGGTAAATCCCCACTACACAAACATAAGAACCTGACTTTGGACCCTAAGCACCCAAGCAAACAAAGCAAGCCAGGGTAAGCGGAAAATGCCTATAACGGGGTGATAGGGTTCCTGGGGCACACTGGCCAGCCAGCCTGAATTAGTGGGCTCTAGCTTCAGTGGGAGCATTTGTCTCAAAAAATGGTGGAGAGTAACTAAGGAAGACACCCAGCATTGACCTCCAGCTTCCACATACATGTCCACACACCAGAGAGAAGAGAGAGAGAGAGAGAGAGAGAGAGAGAGAGAGAGAGAGAGAGAGAGAGAGAGAGAGAGAGACAGAGACACACTATATGGTGTTTTACTATAATTTTCTAAGTTTAACATGTCCCAAATATTACACGGACATGCTTCTATTAAAAAAAATGCAACCGGGCTTTGATTCTTAAGACCCACATGTCAATTCGTAAATATCTGTAACTCCTGTTCCAGGGAATCTAATACCATCTTCTGGCCTCCACAGGCAGCAGGCTGCATGAAGTACACAGAAAAACAGGCAGACAGACAGACAACACATCTGTCATAGTTACCATTGCTGCGGTGAAACACCATGACCAAAGCATCTCGGGGAGGAAAGGGCTTATCCAGTTTATGCTGCCACATCACAGGTCATCATCAGAGGAAGTCAGGACAGGCACTCAATCAGGACAGGGACTAGGAAGCAGGAGCTGATGCAGAAGCCATGGAGAGGGGTGCTGCCTACTGAGTTGATCCCCATGGCTTGCTCAGCCCCCCTTTCCACTGTTAGGAGTTCCCAAGAAGACCAAGCTACACTACAACTGCACCATATACGCAGAGGGCCTAAGTCCGTCCTAGGTAGTCTCTGTGAGTCCAGGGTAGTTGATTCCGTGAGTTTTCTTATGGTGTCCTTGTCCCCTTTGGCTCCCACAATCCTCCCTCCCCAATTTCCTGCAGAATTTACCAAGCTCTGCCTGATGTTTGGCTGTGGGTCTCTCTATCTGCTTCCACCAGTTGCTGGTGAAGTCTCTGACGATGATTACATTAGGCTCCTGTCTATGACTCTATCAGAATATCATTAGCAATCATTTTATTGACTTTTTTTTCTCTTTTTATAGCAGTCCTGTTTGGTTCTATCCTAGATTTTGGACTATCCAGCCTCTGATTCCTGGCCCTCTGGACAGTGTCAGGGATGGGGCTCCTCTCCCGGCTCGGGTCTCAAGCTGGATTAGTCATTGGTTGGACGCTCTCCCACTTTTCTGCACTGCCTTTACCATAGCACATCTTGTAGGCGGGACAAATTGTAAGTTTAAGGTTTTGAGGCTGAATTGGTGTCCCAAACCTTCTACTTGAGGTCTTGCCTGGTTACAGGAGATCACTGACTCAGACTCCCTGTCACCCCTTACTAGGACTCTTAGCTAGGGTCATCCTTGTAGATTCCCGGGCGCTTCCAGTGTGTTAGGTTTCTACCTTGCCTCCAAAATGCCCTCTCCCAAGTCCAGTTGTCTCCCTCAGTACTCTCTCTACACACACACACACACCTACCCATAATATCTATTTCCCCTTCCTAGGGAGATTCATGAGTTACTGCCACCCCTCCCCCTCGAGCCCTCCTTGTTTCTTAACCTTTCTGGGTCTGTGAACTATAGCATGATTATCCTTTACAGATAATATCCACTTACAAATGAAGACATACACGTTTGTCTTTCTGGGTCTGGGTTACCTCACTTAGGATGATTTTATTTTTCTAATTCAATCCATTTGCCCTGCAAATTTCATGGTGCTGTTATTAAAAAAGATTGATTTATGCGATTTATATGAATACAGTACACTGTGGTTGTCTTCAGACACACCGGAAGAGGGCATCATCAGATCCCATTACAGATGGTTGTGAGCCACCGTGTGGTTGCTGGGAATTGAACTCAGGACCTCTGGAAGAGTAGTCGGGTGCTCTTAACCGCTGAGCCATCTCTCCAGCCCCCTCCAGTTTTATTTTTTAACAGCTGAGTAATACTCCATTCCGTAGATGTACTGCATTTTCTTTATCTGTTCTTCAGTTGGGGGACATCTAGGTTGTTTCTGGCTACTATGAATAAAGCTCCTATGAGCATATCTGAGCAAGTGTTTTTAGAGACAGGGTTTGTTTCTCTGTGTACATTTATGTCTTAAAACTCACTGTGTAGATCAGGCTGGTCTCAGACCCACAGAGATCTGCCTCCCAAGTACTGGGATTAGAGGTGTGTGCCGCCTGTCAAGACTGGACATTTTTAAAGAGACAACATTTAGCATGTTTGAATTTGTAAAACTGTGGAACTTTTTAAGTTGGTAAAGTGTTATATATTATAACTTTATTACTGTATAATCTTGGGGATTAAACAAGAAAGGAAAGGTTGTAGCTTAACCGTGATGCATTTGTGTGTCAAGTTGACAAGAAGACGGTTGTTCTGGCTAGTTTTACATCAATTTGACACAAGTTGAAGTCATCAAAGAGGAGGGCACTTCCATTGGGAAACTGCATTCATAAGATTAGGCTGTAGGGCATTTTCTTGATTATTGATTGGTGGGAGAGGGCTTAGCTCATTGTGGGTGGGGGGTCACCTCTGGGCTGGTGGTTCTGAGTTGTGTAAGAAAGCAGGCTCAGCCAGGGATGGTGGTGACACATGTCTTTAATCCCAGCACTTGGGAAGCAGGTGGATCTGAGTTCAAAGCCAGCCAGGTCTACAGTGAGTCCCAAGACACCCAAGGTTACTTTCTTGGCTTCTACCATTAGCTCCTGCCCTGTTTGAGTTCCTGTGCTGACATCCTTTGATTAAGAGTTATATGGAAGTGCACACCAAATAAACCCTTTCCTCCCCAAGTTGTTTTGGTCATATTCACAGCAATAGCAAGCCTAGGACCAATCCTTACCACCAGTGCTATGCAGGTGACGCTGGGGCCTGTGTCATTTAAAGCTGCCTGCAGTTGACTCTCCAGCCAAACCTGGCTGAATACTGAAAGGGATGTCCTGGATTCATGGCGATGCCTGGTGAACTGGTGGCATCTGCATGGGCTCCAAATTGGAATGGGTAACAGTAGCAGTAATACAAATGAACACAGACATCGTGTGACTGGAAAAAGCAGAAGCAGCCACTAGGCTTTAAAAGCCATATGGATAGCAACATGGGAACCTTAGTCAATGACAGTATTCAGAGGCATGACTTTTATGATGGTAAAAGGGAAAGCTGTCAGGTGACTGGACAGCCACTGTAGGGACAAGAGAAATATAGAGGAACTGGAGGCCTCTAGTGGCTTATGTACAGTCTCCACCTTCTAAGACCCCCAGGGAACTGGGAAATGGATACCTTTACAAAGGCAAGGGCCACATGCTCCTCCCCTCCCCCAGATAAACCAAGCAGCAGCTTGCTGGATTCGTCTAACGTTGGCCACAGGAGCCAGCGTGGGATGAGATGGAAAACACCCAATGCTGGCATTCCAGTAACAATCCCCAACGTTCAGCAAGCCATCTGGTCCTGTGAGGCTGCGTATGGATGCTACGATAGGATGCACATATAAGCTAGCCTGTCAGTTAAGGGATTGTCAAATATATATGCCCCTGCCAGTCAATGAGTAGTATACATTCTCACTGTGTAGACACCACCGGCCTTACTCAGGCCTTTCTCTGCAAACGGGCAATATGTGTGGTTGCCCTAAAAAGCCTGCTCCAACTCAGCGTTAGGCATGATACAGTGAACAGGGACCCCCGCATACAACTGTTATCACTGACATGGAGCAGCTGCCTTCCAGAGGTCTCCTCTGCCTCACACCAAGGCAGTGCACTGGCCCCATACCTTTCATCCTACATGATCCACAGAAGCTTGGCCCTCAGAAGTTCTGGGCACTCCATGGAACTTCTAGGGACCTCTTACTGATCCCAGACATTGCAGCCCAGTCCTACCTGCAATTTAGGGCAATGACGTGGGATGGAATGTGGCCAGAGAGCAGCATGGCTAAGGGAATGTGACGTATGGAAGCAAGCTCTGTATCACCAAACCATGTAGGTGGCAGGCATATCCACTTACCACTTTCTTGCAAGCCATGTATAATAGGGCCAGCTGGCCAACCCCATTTAATGGATTCACTCAGAATCCAAACGGCCAAACTGGAAGAAGAAACTGGGCAGTATACCTAACCATCTGCCTGCATTCCCACAGCTCCAAGACACCTCTCTTAGAACAAAGCTGAGGTGAAAATGAGGATGCTTGACCTCAATAGAAACTAGGCCCTCCGTTAAAGAGTGACAGACAAGCTAAGAACCCCCAGCAGCCCACAGGGGAGGTATCTGTGTGTCAGGATTCCACTTGGCTACCTTGCCTGATCTGAATCTAAACTAAGCATAGCTGGATATAGCAGGGTGCCCCAGTAACAAAGTGGGCACAATGCAGTGTCACCTCTGTCCTGCCCTGCCGGCTACAGGAAAAGCAGAGGAGTCTGGCAGCCCCTCCCTGCCCGAGACCTAACTGGCCAGATATATACTCCCTTTATATAAACATTTTAAGCCAGACATTGGTGGTGAACACCTTTAACCCCACCACTCAGATGGCAGAGGCAGGCAGATATCTGATTGGGTTCAAGGCCAGTCTGGTCTACAGAGTTCCAGGACAGCCAGGGCTACATAGAGAAACACTGTTTGAAACAAAACAAAACAAAAGCCCAAACCAAACCACACCAAAAAAACAAAACCAAAACAAACCATTTATTTGTGGCGCACCTTTGTAACCTCAGTACTGCGAAGGCTTAGGCTCGAGAACCACAAGTACAGGTCAGTCTCACATAGTGAGATCCTGTCTCAGACACACACACATACAAAAGCACTTCTTAGGAGAAGTGACAGCCAGGTCAGCTGAGACAGAAGAACTGAGTACAAAGGTCGTCCTGTCGACCCAACAGGCCTTTAGCTGGGATGAACTCCAGGGGCACAGACTCAGGCATCTTCTTCTTCAGGTCCTGCTCAAAGATCTGCAAAGGACAGACGGTGGTCCTGGACTGGATGCAGTGGTCCCCGTGGCATGTACCCCAACAGCCCTGTGCACGACACTCACCTCATATGCAGTAAGTTCCAGGAGTGGTGCGATGCTGACCTCAGGGACAGAGAGTGCCTGGTTGATGACACTGGCAGCTCTGGACACCTCTGGGTGGTAGTGCTGCTGGAGGGTCTAGGAGTAGCACACAGCAATGTGAACAGGGACCTCGTGGCACACAGGCAGGACCTTGGGATGGAGCTTGAAGCCTGAGCCAGTGTGAGGTGACTGAATTCCTTGGGATACCCTGGCATGGTGCCCTGTGTGACCAAGATCCAATGCCTTCCAGAATCTGGGTAGGGAGGGGACTTACCTGCAGTTCCCACAGGCAGCTCTCCAAGGCACGGCTCCTGGCTGGGTCCTTCTCCGTTGGGTCATATGGATCAGCATCTAGCTCTAGATAGAAACAGACCAAGGCTTCTGCCATTTCCGTTTGCTACCCAGCTGTGTGGCCGCGGGAGGCAGGTAGGACTCTTGGCCAGGGTGTGCCACCGTGCCCAGCTACTCATGTGCTCACCAGGGCCCTGTGGGCGGTGCACCATAACTCGGCAGGCAGGGTGTCTACGCAGCAGGTTGCAGATTAAGGGCAGGACCATAAGCAGGGCCTCAGGAGGTGCTGTTAGCGCCAGCCGGGCCAGGCGTTTGGCAAAGGCAGCTACCAGGTAGGCAGGGAGGTGGCTGGGAGGGCAACAGGTATGAGAAGATAGGTCCCCAATAGCCTTCCTCCTCCTCCTCCCCAAACAGGACTATAGCCCCCCAGGGATGACAGAGCGGGTGAGCTGGATAGCCCCCACACTCACGAGGACGAAAGGAAGAGGTCAGCCAAGTGAAAGAAGCGCGCTCGGTACTTGACATGAAAGATGGATGGATCCAGGAGACCATAGAGCCTTTGATAGAAGTCAGGGTACTCCCTGAGGGAGAGACCAGAGAGGAGCCATGGGGTGAGCTGCCTAAAAGGACAGGACCCCAGGCAGCCAAGGCTTTATCCTCCCTCCTCTTCTTGTACCTCTTCTGCTTCAACCTCCCCCAGTGAGCAACGCAGGCACATAGAGAGAAGCTAGAGAGAAGCTAGAGAGCAGAGCAATGCCATCCTGTCTGACACTCACAGGTTATGCTTGTGGATTAGGATGAAAAGTCCGTTCAAGGCCAGGAGGCTGATGGCACCACCTGCGGGAACACAGGAAGACATGAGGCCACACCTTGCTCACCCTGAGCCTAAGCAAGGGAGGGATGGCTGCAGTTGCAGATGGCCGGCCTATAGTGTGACTACCTAAGGTCACATGCAAGAAGGACATAGAACTTAGCTCCAGTATGACACAGTCTGGAGCTGGAGCTCAGCCCATGCACAACGAGCGGCCCTTGCCAAATAGCCTTGGTGGAAGTCCCACTCACCCACATCACAAGCACTTGTGAGGAAGTCGATCATGAGTGTGGGTTGAGCCAGGTGGGGTAGGATGGAGTCATGCATGGCCACCAGCACCTTCTTGTACAGGCTGAGGGGCAGCTGTAGAGATTGTGTCAGTCAGGGAAGCAATTTCTCTTGTCCCCACTCCCCACACCAAAACCGGCACTTCCACCCACCGGACTCTACCTTGTGCTTGAGGAAGCCAAGCCACATCTCCTGGAAAGCTTTCCTCTGCTCCTGTAATGGGACCAGGCGTTCATGTGTCACGACACACCCAGTCCTCCTTGCCAACACTGGCCACCTAGCCCTTTTGACCTTTTACCCTGACAGCCCTATGGCAGTCTACAAGGCCATGTCTCAGCAGAAGGAGAGACAAGGTTAAGGGCTCAGGTCTGAAGTTGGTCATAGTGACACTTAAGAGGGACATTGTGTGAGATGGGAGACTATGCCAAGGAAGGTCCCCAAGTCTGAACGTGTCTCACCTTCAAGTGAACAACCTTCCACTTGCTTGATGTCTCTGTAATTACAGCAAAGAGAAGTCATCAACTTGTACGTGGGGAAGACCGTGGCTAGCCAGGCTGATAGACTGGGACTCCGGTCAGCAGCCCACCTACTACGGGGCAGGCTCCTGTGAGCCTTTATGTGCCCAGAACTCACGTGCGTGCTTCACATAGAAGTTGGTGAGTTCATGCTCTTGGAGGGGTAGGTTCACAGCAGACAGCAACATGAAGGCGTTGTTCCAGAAGGTGAGTGACACCTATAGGAAGCCTAGCCTAAGCATCTGGCCAGGCTGTTGCCACCTACCTACCTCCCTGAGGTGCTAGGACACAGGGTTACGAGACCCAGCTGTTTACCTCAGGTTGCCGGCTGGTGGCCCGCGCCAAGATGCTGGTGGCCACCTGCATTGCGTGGTACCGGATGTCGTCATATTCCAAGTACTCACAGAACTGGGAGATAAGCAGGCTGTGGTCATCCTCTGGTGTGAGCAGGCCTCCTACCACTGCCTGGGAACAGAGAGAGATGAATGACTTTGTCCCACAGGGTAGTCCTCACATGGCTAAGTAGAGTGCCACAAGCCCTGTACCACCAAGTTGTCTGCCATTCCTCTCCAACTGGCAAGACACTCAAGACCAATGAGCAGGAAGCCTTGCTCAGCTCCCAGATCAAGGCAAAAGCAGGAATAATCCCCCACCCAGCTATCTGCTCAACCTGCTGGCTCATGGGACAGCCTTAGGGCTGTGGTCACCACAGTCCTCCAGGTCCTACCAAGGCCTCACCCTAAAGAGTGTGCGGGGGAAGAGGTAGTGGCTTTCCCACTGGGGCTTCTCCAGGGGTTTCGCTCCTTCCAGCTGCACGAACTTCATGAGCGTCTCGAGGGCCAGTTCCTGGGATGCAGAGAAGAGCGACCATGAGGCCTCCACCCTCCAGGAGGCCCCTCAAAGCTCATCTAACTTCTGGGAGGCTCCCTCACAACCAAGCTTAGTCCTGGGCCAAGAACCAGGAGAGATCAGACCCCAGCTTATCTCGCTCCATAGGTATGTGATGATGGTGACATGCTCTTGCTAACTTGGGACATAACTTGTAACAGAACTTGGCCTGAGGCATGTACACAAGCTTGGCCAGCATGGGAGGCCACCTAACCGTTCCCTTGTCCCCCAGTTTTGGAGGTGCCTCAGCAAATGTAACAATGTACAATGCAGGTACACAGCCCAGAACTAGGGTTGCCAGAACGGTCTTCAGGGCCACAGTGAAAGTTTTCTAGGTAGGAGTCTCTCCAACAAGTGAGGGAAGAGATTCTCAAATCAAAGGCCCCTACTGCTGCTTTAGAGATGAGGGGGAAAGCTGGGCCCAAGACTTCAAAACTCACCTTGACCTGGAAGGAGGGATGGGTCAGGAGTTCCTCCAGGCGGTTACAGCAGCTGTGGTAGCGGTGTCTCATCCACACCTTGTATTTGTACGTGGCTCCCTGGGATCCTAAGGAGTTAGGAGAGCTAACTGGCATTAATGTTTGTGTGTCAAGCCCAGCCCCATCTTCCCATTGTGTCTCATCTTCACAGTAGTAAACTTGCACTACAAGATCCCAGACCGGGAATTGCAAACGACATTTTCTGAACCCTGCGAACTGGGAGCGGGTATTGAAACACAGTTTCACTTTACCTCAGGATCTGGATCTTCCAAACACTAGGGCAGTAACAGTATCAAACTGGAAATGGCGCACATAAAACACGAGGGAAAAAAAACCCAAAACGGCCATGTGTACGAATTCATGCAATCCTGGCAAGTATACGGATCTCACTTCCTGAGCCACAGTGAGTTGACCGCGTTCTCCTACCAGACTGAATGGTCTATGACAAGGCCCTGGCTCGGGGGTGTTCCTATGTTGACAAGGCGTCTCTCCGGAACTGCCTGGCGGAGAGCACCCCACGCCCTCCAGGTCACTCACCTGCCAGGGCCATGTCTTCGCATGGCAGCGAACCCACGAACAGCTCTTCCCGCTCCAGCAAGGTACCGAAGAGTCGGCTGCACGTGCGCACTCCTTCCTTGATCTCCTCCGGGTCCTCGGACTGAGATGGGGAGACCGACAATGTGACGCTCGGCCCCGCTGTGACTCCAATTGCCGCCCCAGGTCCGCCCCTGTCGCCCGCACCGCTCACCTGAAGCACAGCCAAGATGTCGAACACCGCGTTCGCCCGGCCACGATTCGACAGTACTGCCTCCAGCAGGCGGCCGAGCTCCTGCCTGGAGCCCGTCGAAGCCGGTTGCCGCTCCATGCTGCCGCCAGCTGCTCCCGGGAACCGACGTCTGCGCCAAGTGTAGTCGCACTCGTGACGTCACCAGCGCTTCTAGGTCGCAGGGCTGGCTTACGTCATCAAAGAGCGTCGAAGAGGAACCAAGGCGTGCAGCAGCTATGGCGCTGTTCCACATAGCGCGGTACGCGGGCCCGGAGGCTGCGGGGCTGGGGGATACGGAGGCAGAGGCCGGAGGCCGAGCTCGAGTGCTTCTGGAGCGACTGCAGAACAGAGCCCGTGAGCGGGAGCAGCGGCAGCCGGAGCTCGAGTCCACCGGGACGGCTGCGGAAGCGCCAGTTAGGCGGCGACGGCGGCCCCGACGGCGGCGTGGGGTGAGCGGCTCGGTGGCTGAGAAGCCGGAGGCTCCTAGGGCTAAGCGGCAGAAAGTGGAAGACGACGTGGACGCAGGTGGGCCGTGAGTCCACGATGTGGAACAGAGCATGGAGGCTTTCTGCATACGCGGCGGGTTTGACGTCTCCTACGTTTGTGCTCTATTGCTCAGGGAGAGGTGAGGAGACGCCGGAGGAGCTCAGTGAGAGTGCAGAGGACCCAGGTGAGAGCCCTCAGGAGGATGTCCAGAGACCCCCAGCTCCAGGCCGGGTGTTGGGGGACTTTGCAAGGAAGAAGGTTCCGAAGGTGAGTGAAACTGTCGGCGGTTCTTTCTGTCCTCCTGGGACTCATCAGTCTTAGCGGGAAGGTTTTTGTTTTGTTCGCCATCACGTAGTTAACTGGAGAAAGCGGGAGGCTTATAGTGTTCCTTTGGGTATGCATGGACGCTCTTGAAATGGAAATCCAGAGACGGATAAGAACCCTTGGGATAAGCCCTGCGGTGTGCTCCTGTCTTCCTCCATTGAAAGCAGTATTTCTTGGTGCATGGAGACAGTTTGCTGGGTTGGTAGGCTTATGGACAAAGTACTTTATGCAGGGTGTTCGGTGTGCTAAGGTTGCAAGAGTGGGTGGTGAAGGGTTGAAGAAAGACTGGTTAGGGTCTATTCTGTTGTTGTTCCTGGTTTCTAATGACTCCGAAAGCCTGAAGCTTCTGCCGAACCCTTGTGGTTTTCCCACCCCCTTGCTTTCAGGTCCAGCCTTTCCTGCCAGCATGGTTGGCCAAGCCAAGCTGTGTCAAGAAGAGTGTCACTGAGGATCTTACTCCTATTGAGGACATCCCTGAGGTTCACCCTGACTTGCAGAAGCAGTTGAGGGCTAATGGCATCTCTTCCTACTTTCCAGGTGGTTCAGCCCTGGGCAGATGACGGGGTGGACTCACAGCAGCCTTCCCTGGGCTGAGCTGCAGTGTCAGGGTTGTCATATAGGTGTCCCTACCGCACACAAGATCAGTGAGCTTCTGTAGCCTTGGGTTCAGGTCCTTGACGATTGTCTCAGGCTTTATCCAGTCCTGGTGCCATCTTTGACCAGAAGAATTCCTGGGTGAAATTGTATATCATGACATATATTTGACCCGATCCTTTTCTTCCTTCCTTCCAGTCCAGGCAGCTGTGATTCCCGCCCTCCTCGAGAGTGCTGACAATGGATTTCTCGTAGGCAGAGGTGGCTACCAACCTAGTGACCTCTGCGTTTCTGCCCCAACAGGCAGTGGGAAAACACTGGCCTTTGTCATCCCCGTGGTGCAAGTGAGTCTGAGGACACAGATTTGCAGCCGGAGCATGATGGGGAGGGTCCCAGTGGCACAGATGGTCTTTGTCTCTGCAGGCCCTGTTGCATCGAGTGGTCTGTCACATCCGTGCGCTGGTTGTGCTTCCCACTAAGGAGCTGGCCCAACAGGTGTGTCAGCTCTGCATCCAGAAGTTTCTGTCCCCAGCTTCAGTTGCCCTGTGTGTTCATGTACTTATCTCTTGACCAGCTGTATCCCACTCAAGTCTCTGCTGTGGCAGGGGACACCACCTATCTTAGGCCAGTGACGGATTCCTTTTTCAGGTGAGCAAAGTATTCAACATCTACACGGACACCACACCTCTGCGGGTTGCCTTGGTGACTGGACAGAAGTCACTGGCCAAGGAGCAGGAGAGCCTTGTCCAGAAGACGTAGGTGTGCCAGGTGGTGGGCTCTTCAAGAGGTCCTCCCTCAGCCCAGCTGGGGTCCTGTGGTGGGGGTGGTGGGGGTTGGGGGTCGGGGGTATCAGTGCTTTACATGTGAGTTTTGAGTAGATGGCCCTGGGAGGTGCTTCCTTTCTCTGAGTCTCTATGGTTTGTAGAGCAGATGGTTTCTGTTGCCTGGCTGACATTGTGGTGGCCACACCTGGCCGCCTGGTGGACCACATTGACCAGACTCCAGGATTCAGCCTCCAGCAGCTCCGCTTCCTGGTAGGCCACCTCCTGGACATCTGGGCTTTTAGCTGGGGTGATCACGGCAGGGATCTTCATTTGGCCCTTGCTCCTGTCCGCTGTAGATCATTGATGAGGCTGACCGGATGATAGACAGCATGCACCAGTCCTGGCTGCCACGAGTGGTGGCGGCAGCCTTCTACACTGAGGACTCCACAGGCTCCTGTGCCCTGCTCCAGAGGACACAGCCCCAGGCTGTGACTGCTGCCAGGTAACCTGCCTTGCACGAGGGCTGGCTCCCCCATGTGCTGCTCCCTTTCTTAGCTCCCTTGCTGGCCCTATAATAGGGATCACAGTGGCACAAGGACACCTATCCTGCTTACATGCCCTTCCTTTTCCAGCACCTGCATTCCCCAGATGCCTCTGCAGAAGCTGCTGTTCTCAGCCACACTGACCCAGAACCCTGAGAAGCTGCAGCGCCTCGGCCTGTACCAGCCAAGGCTTTTCTCCACAAGGCTGGGACACCAAAGCCCTAGAGACACAGTTGAGGTGGATGAAAACCTGGGGAAGTACACCTTCCCTGTGGGGCTCACGGTGAGCAAGTAGGGCACATGGCACAGGTTTGGGTATGTGGGGCAGGTTGGTGTGGAGGTCCAGGGCTTCTGGCTAGCACCTGCTGTCCATTTCCCACAGCATCACTATGTGCCATGCAGACTCAGCTCGAAGCCACTCATTGTCTTTCACCTGGTCCTTGGGATGAACTTCTCGAGGGCTCTTTGCTTCACCAACTCCCGAGAGAATTCCCACAGGTGAGGTGAACTAACGTGGGTGTAGCCAGTATACACTGGGCCCTGGTACCACCTGACTTCTATTCCTTCTCTATCCAGGCTCTTCCTGTTAGCACAAGCTTTTGGGGGTGTGAGTGTGGCTGAATTCTCCTCCCGCTATGGGCCTGGCCAAAGGAAGAAAATCTTGAAGCAGTTTGAACAGGGAAAGATCCAGCTGTGAGTACCTGGAAAACACACAGGACCTACTATATAGAGTTGGTGTGTTATTGAGCCCTCTAGTTCCTGGGCAACTGATTTCCAAGAGAGACTCGGAATTAACCCTGGCAGGGTAGGCACAGGGGTGGGGGTGGGGTGTTTGTTTCTGGCCCTTAGCCCCACTGCCTGTGTCTCATCAGCCTTATCAGCACAGATGCTACCGCTCGAGGCATCGATGTGCAGGGTGTGGAGCTGGTGATCAACTATGATGCTCCGCAGTACCTGAGGACCTATGTGCATAGGTAAGGGTAGTTGGTAGCGGCCGTTGGTAGGCCACATTATGAACTCTTGGTCATCCTATGTAGGATCACCTTGCATGATGGTTATGTACAGTGTGGCCAAGAGAGACACTGTCCTGTCAGGTCTCTCTGGTCCAGGAGCCACTGTCCAAAAACACTCATCCTTGCTTTCAGGGTAGGGAGAACAGCCCGAGCTGGGAAAACTGGACAGGCCTTCACACTTCTCTTGAAAGTGCAGGTAAGACTGATTAGTTCTCAGCAGATGTCATGGGCAGATCCAAGCTGCTGGCCTGACCCAGAGTCCTTCTTACGAAACCCCGCCCTTCCAGGAAAGGAAGTTCCTTCAGATGGTGTCAGAAGCTGGGGTGCCTGAGCTGGCATGCCATGAGGTCCCCAGGAAGCTCCTGCAGCCACTGGTTGCTCGTTACGAGACAGCCTTGTCTCAGCTGGAGAAAACTGTCAAGGTGAGTGCTTCAACCAGTCCCACCTCTGCCCTAGTAACACCACCACAACCAGGAAGGGAGGCAATCAGGGGGCGCCTCCTCCTTTAGCATGGTGTCTGGTGTCTCGAAGTTGTAGGGTGAGGGGGCTGCAGCTAGCAGTAAGGATGAAATGGTGCAAAGCTCCCTTTTCCTCCATAGGAGGAACAAAAGCTGAAGGCAGCCTAGATGGGAACATCCTGTGAACAGAAGATAACAGCTCCTTGGGGTTCCAGTGGGAACAACCCTTCTTCCCAACATCGTGGGCATCTGGTCGACTTGGGACAGGCAGCCTAGTTGGTGGCCTGGTCCTGAAAAATAATGGCTCTTGGGTTGGACTGCTGGTGTCCAGTTGATCTTCAGAAATAAGCTCAGGCGAAACTGAAGGAAGCCCTCAGGAGTGTGACCAAAAACTATGGTGACTACAGATTAAAGTGTTTATCTGTTAGCATCACACGTCTACAGAGATGTTATGGTGGGCCTGCCCCAGGCAAGTCATTAGAGGCAAGAACAGGTTGAAGATTCCTTGGCTGCTAGTCTTCAAGATCGTACTTTATAATCCGCCACCACCCATTTAAGTTCTTAAATGGTGGAAGAATCCTTCCCTGAGCATCGTCAAGGAGACTTAGCACTTACCTGTGCTTATAAGGAGGCCTGTTTTTGAAAAGTCTGTGTGTCAAAAAAGGTAAACTATTTTCATTTGTATTCAGAAAAAAAAAAAATAAAATGGATCACTTGAACCCATACAGATTCTCTGATAGCTCCAACACAGCCACTTAGCTACTCCTGTAACTCAGGCCACCCAGGCTATCCTGAGAGAGCACCACAATCCACAGGTACTGTCTCCAGGCCCTTGGTGGCTCTAGGGACTTGGGTAAGGGGAAGCCTCCCGCAGCTTTACCCCTGCCCTCCCCCATTTTAAATTTTACGTATATGTTTACCTGCAGGTGTGTCTATACATCATGTGTGCCTAGTGCCCAAGGAGGCCAGACGTGTTTGCTGGATCCCCTAGAACTGGAACTACAGGCAGTTATAGGCTGGATCCTCTACAAGAGCTGTAGCCATCTCTGTGACCCTGTCTAAGTCCTTTTTAAATCTGGAGCTTTTAAATCTGGAGTTAGGGAGTCACAGCCCTGGAGCAGCAGTGGCAGCGGCAGACACATTTTACAGAGGAGTTTAAAACTGGGTTAGTAATTTCTGTAGAAGCACTGAGAACAAACACGGCTCATCTCAGCTTTAACCATGCAGACAGCTGCTACTGAGCCACCTTCTCACTTTGTCCCTGAATGCAGTGGCTTAGCAGTGCCCTGCCCCACAGTAGGACACCAGACAGTGAAACAGTTGGAGTAACTCACTAATCACATAGGGCCTGTTTGTTTTCCTGACCTGTGTGGTTACCTCACAGCTTTTGCCGGCCTGGAAACTGGCTTGTGTTTGACCCTAGCTCTGTGGAAAAAAAAATTTTTTTTTTAGATCCAATTGATATGATATAATTGCCCACTTAAACATACAAAGTCCGGTACCATCCATCCCTTAGGACATTGATAACAACCTGTAAATACACAGAACAGAATCTTAACGTCACCTGCCATATTGTCCTGCCACGGCTTCTCCTTCTCCCTCTCTCAGCTCTGTGGAATTTGCATCTGATCCTAGCCTCTTGCTGTGTGGGTGGTTGCTCACTGGGGAGAAGTACCCTGAACTGAGAGATTCAAACTAACCGCTGTCATTCTGATTTTTTTTTTTCCTTCTTTTTTTCGGAGCTGGGGACCGAACCCAGGGCCTTGCGCTTGCTAGGCTCTACCACTGAGCCAAATCCCCAACCCCCTGATTTTTTTTTTTTAAATGTTTATTTTGTCTGCATGTTTATCTGTGTACCATGTGTGTGCAGTCGACTATGGAAGCCAGAAGAGGGCATCTGATCCCCTGGGACTGAGTTACAGACAATTGTGAGTTACTGTTTAGGTGCTGGGAATTAACCCTGCTGATCCTTCGGAGTAGCAGCCAGTGCTTTTAACTGTTGAGCCATCTCTCCAGCCCGTTATTCTGTCTCTTAAACCACAGCCTTTATGGGTAAATACAGCCACTGATCTATCACAGGGTGGTGGTCTTGATGTGAGTTATTCTCGCTAGGGTTTTCACAGACCAGAGCTGATACTAACCCTTCGGAGTCTGCTAGCACCTGGTCTGAGGGGAGGGTCAGGCTTCCTTTTGAGTTATCAACACTGTGTTACTAATGTTACTAATGTGTAGGGAGCGGCTAAAGATGGCGCCGACAGCCGGTGGTCGTTTGTGGTAAACACCTACAGCGCATGTGTTGGCAGACCCCCAGCACCTACAAGGCCAGGGTGATATTCATGCTAAATAGGTATTTCATGCTCCACCAATCCCCAGTGGACAAATTTACAGCCACAGCCTGTCTTGTATTTAAGGCGAGTGCCTTTGTTCCCCGGGGTCCCCGTACTATCAATTAGGTGTTCCTGCAATAAAGGCTGATTGAGAAGGATCCAACGGTGTTGCGTCTTCCTTGTCGGTCGAGGTGGGCGCGACAACTGGTGGCCCGTACGGGGACCCGAGAAAATCTTTTCTCGTCTGGATCCAGAACTTTTTCAGCCTCAGGACAGTCGACGTCGGTAAGTTCCCAGTAGGGGCAGTTAGTTGCCGGAATTGGGACAATAGAGTTCCTATAAGTGGAACGGTAAAGTTCCTGAAGTTGGGACGATAAAGCTCCAGGATAAGGGATTGTAAAACTTCCCTAGTAGGACAATAAAGTTCTCTGGAAAAGCAGAGACAATGATAGCCTTGGTTTAGAGGCAAAAAGGGGTTTGTGGAGCACGGTAATGTCTTTTCCATTTGATCCTTTGTGGGTTGGACTAGCACTTTTGCCTTATACTCTTTTTGTGTTGTGGTGTTGCTTCTGTCTGAATTGCCACCGCCCAGGGCACGAATGCATTTGTTGGGAAGAGTCCATGATGAGCCACAAGATCGTGTGTAAATAAACACGCCAGCTCACCAGCTCCCCTTGCTTGTAAATCGATCGTAAATAAGGTCGTAAAAGCATGGGAAACTTACACTGCACCCCGCTCCTGTCAGCTCTTCAGGAGCTTCTTGGTTAGCGTAAGCTTAAAATTGAAAAGAAAATCCTGCTGAGTTTTCTTGATGAGTGTAACCGTTGTGCCCCGTGGTTTAGAGTGTCAGGGTCACTCACTTTGAGAGCATGGGAGAAGCTGGGAAAAAGATCTGGATAAGGAGACTACAGTGGGCAAGCTTAAACCAGGGACAAGGCTGCTTTGGCGTATGATCCGTGCCTGCTTGGAAGATAAACGATGTGAAGAAGCTGTTAGGACAGGTCAGAGAATCCTTACAGAACAACAGGAGAGTATGTCAGAAGGAGAGAAAGTTTTGAAGGAAGGAAAGAAAAGAAAAGGAGGAAAAGAGGTAAAAGAAAAGGCAGAAAAGATGAAGGAGAGGATAGACAAAGGCGAGAATAGTAATCAGGATCTAGGAACAAAAAAAAAATCCCTCATTAAAGGCATTGACCTTGGAGATGTCTAGTGATTCAGTTTAGTGATAGTGACTTAGCTGACCTTGAGGAGAAGGTAGCTCATTATGAGAAAGAGATTTATCATTCTGACTGGCCAAACACTTACGCTGTGCAGAAACAAGCCAAGGACTTAAATAAGAAGGCAATTATGCCAACAGCACCTCCTGCACCACCGTATAACTTTCAAGGTAAAACAATGGTGAAGCCTGCAGGAAGTACTTCTTTTTGCCCGGAAGTATGGAAAGAGTTAGGATTGAGTTTTCCAGTTTTTCTGGATGCAAACGGGCTGCAACATCATGAACCTGTTGACTTTAAGACAATAAAACAATTAACAGAGTCAGTCAAAACCTATGGAGTCAACTCAGCTTTTGTTATCGCTCAAGTTGAGGCTCTTGGCAGATATTGTCTCACCCCTGGAGACTGGGGGAGTTTAACCAGAGCCTGCCTCTCTCCGGCTATGGAGCAGGTGTAGTGAAAGGAAACTTAATTTTATGGACCCCGCTCTAGTGGCGGTGTGTTGGTTGATAGCCAATGTTAATTTTTGAAGCATAGTGTTTTATCTGTGCTTGTGCTCCCAGCCCACACAGTAGGGGGGAGCGAAACTAGCTGCGGAGCTGCTACAGCAAACATGGAGACTGCTCAGTTTCACCCAATTTTTCTGGCTCTTCAGGAGCTGTTTAAAAAAAAAAGGCTTAGGATAAAAAGAAGCACTATAGAGAGATTTCTTAGTGAGTGTGATTGCCATTGCACCTTGGCTCACTCTCTGAGAATCTCGAGGTGGACAGCTAAGAAAAGCTGGGAAAGATTTAAATTTTGCTTGGGAACAAGGAACCTTAAAGGGACAGGCTACAGTAGAAATGCTACAGGAGGAACAATTTGAAAAGGCTGTGAGCGAGGTGGGGGAGGACTCTAAGGAAAACAAGAACAAGAAAGGAATTTATCCATCCCTCAAAGAACAAGGTCAAAAAAATAAATAAATAAAATTCCAGTTGCTAACTTTAGTGGCCTGACCTTCAACTTTTGCTCACAGAAAGAGAGTGCTCATTAAGAGAAGTTCTTTCAGGGAGCCTGCCTTATCTGTTGGTTTTATTCCAAGAGAGGAGTCAGTCTCCAGCATTAAGTTATTTTTCTCATTAGTCATCATTAACATGGAGAGTGCCTTTGATCCTATCCCCACAGCAGCCAGTTCCTGCCCCTGTGGTCAAAATGCCCCAGGTTGGGGGACAGAGAAGCCCCTCAGACTACAAAACTGCCAACAGCCAAAGGTAAAAGTTAAAACAGAGAACATTCCAGGCCCAAGCCTAACCAGTTGTGTTTCAAATGCAGATGCTTCATCAACTCTGACCAACTTTTACTCCGACAGGACGAGATAAAAATAATAAGGACCTGAAGATCCGATCCTTCTCCTGATTTAGTAGCTCTGTTCCAAGAACCAGGGGCCATAAAACCTTTTGGCCCTTATCTCCTGGAGCCATAAAAACAGGGACATATTGGGGTAGGATGGGCTAGAAAAGGCCTCGATGATTTGGGCTAGCATGAGTAAAACTTGTAATAAAAAAGAGACAAGGTAATGGTAAAGTGTTTTTGTATATACATTCTTTTAGAGTTATGTTTTAGTCTTTGGACCCTGATTAGAGACAGTTTACACCCTAGACATGAGAGAGAATGGGTTTGGGAAAAACAGTCCTCCCAGACTCTCCACAGATGCTTTGGAGAAAGAGAAAAACTTTCAGAGCTCTCCTGGGAACAGAAGAAAGGTAGGAGATGTCCTGCCTCTCTGCTGGCTCCTATTAGAGAAATGCTTATTTCTGGTTCTGAACTCCATAGATAAGATATCTGAGTCCTTTCAGTGGGACACCATCTAGTTTTTTCCCTCTATGTCTATTGTCTGTCCTTGGTGCACCAAGCTGTCCATGTCTGTCAGTTTATGTCTGTGGTTTTTGTTTCTCATTGTTTAAATGTTTTATGTTTCATGTTCAAAAGAAAAAATGGTAAAAACTTTATCTGCCGGTCATTCACACCTTGATTTGGTCTTAACTCGTTTCTGAAAAGAGAATGAATAAAAAGCAGTTTCAATCGGCCTTTGGAGCCCTGTACCTACAGCAAAGAGCCTAGGTCAGCTGGACAAGCTGCCCGGGGGCAGAACATCTACAGGAGCTGATCTTAAAGGCGCCAACAGCTCCTCAGCTTCTTGGTATGGGAGCTGATGGCTGTTTCTCTTAGAAAAATCCCTGAGTTGTTATTAGACTTAACAGGTGACAAGGTGTTTCTTTTAAAATCACAGCTAGAAAAGCAAAAATGGTGCTTGGTCTAAATATTAAAGACATGTGTTAACCACTTCAATTTTGTTTCTGACTGGTTTTAAATGTATAAATATGTTCTACATGCCTTGGTCATAGATTATTGGCCTTTAAGTTATTGGATATGGTTAAAAAATTATAACATCTATAACAAGAAGTTGACATAAAACTGATAATTTATATAGTCATTCTAGACAATATGTGACATGAGCCAACCTAGAGAAACAGGTATAAATTGAGATAATATTTTTATAGAACTCTTATCCTAGAAGCCAGGCACCCCCAAATTACAGAATGTAAAATTGTGTTGGAAGTTTTTAAAAGATTTCATGATTCTTTCAATTTAATTTCTGATTCTGCTTATGTAGTTAACGCTGTGCGCTCACTTGAAATTACAGGGCCAATTAGGTTGACTAGTACTATATGTCAAATTCTTTTAGAATTACAAAAATTAATTTGGACCAAGAAAAAATAAGTTTTTCATACAACATATTCGAGCTCATACTAATTTGCCTGATCCCATGGCCAGTTATAACGCTTTGGTGGATGCTAGTACTTGCAGAGAATTTATTTTTCATGCAGCTCCAGTTGATCTTGCTAGAGAATTTCATCAAAAGTTTCATGTTCCTGCTTTCACTCTTCAGCAAAAATTTAAAATCTCTAGAGCTACAGCTCGTGATGTAGTATTACGTTGCCAGAATTGTGTTCAGTTTCACCACCCTCCTCAGGTGGGAGTTAACCCTCATGGTCTGATTCCACTAAAACTCTGACAGATGGGGGTTGGGGATTTAGCTCAGTGGTAGAGCGCTTGCCTAGGAAGCGCAAGGCCCTGGGTTCGGTCCCCAGCTCCGAAAAAAAAAAGAACCAAAAAAAAAAAAAAAAAAACTCTGACAGATGGATGTCACACACATATCTCAATTTAGAAATTTAAAATATACACATGTTTCTGTTGATACCTGTTCTGACATTATACATGCCACTCTGATGACTGGTGAAAAGGCTCGTAATGCCATTAGTCATTGCTTAGAGGCGTGGACAGCCTGGGGAAAGCCTGACAGCCTCAAGACAGACAACGGACCTGCCTACACTACAAAGTCTTTTCAGACATTTTGCCAAACAATACAGGTCAAACATATACAGGATTGCCATACAATCCCCAAGGTCAAGGAATTGTAGAAAGAGCACATCGTACTTTAAAAGAGCTCTTACAAAAACAAAAAGGGGGAATTGCCTATGGCAAAACACCAAGAGAACAGTTGTCTTTAGCTCTTTTTACTCTAAATTTCTTAATTTTGGATATGCATGGCCGCTCTGCTGCGGATCACCATGCTGCTATTAAACCTATGACTATTCAAATACAGACAGCTGAGACTATCAATCAGATTGTAGACAGAACCGCAGTGGCATTAGAGATACAAGAAGAATTTAATGCCCACTTGGCATCTGGCTTTCTATTAGCTAACCAACGAATAGATTTGATTCAAGAACAAATTGAGGCATTATATCATATGACGCAGCTGTCCTGCATTTCCTCTCTTAGAGGCTTATGTGTTATTCCATTGCAAGCTAACTTTTCTCAGTATTTTCAACAGAGCAAAGAAATCTCAAATTATTTGAAAGGAAACTGGTCCATGGAAGCGGAACAATTATCGAGACAATTGCTGATTGCTGTCCTTAACAACACCAGAATGGAACCCATCACGTTTGGAGATTTCACCTCGTGGATCACTAATGCTTTCTCATTTTTTAAAGATTGGGCTGGCATGTTTGCCTGGGGGGCCATTGTCCTCTTGGGATGTGGAGTATGTCTATGGCTTTTTTGCCGTTTACAATGAGAGCATGCCAGACACAAAGCGATTGTTTACCAAGCTATGGCGGCCATTGAAAGCGGTGCTTCTCCCAGTGTATGGCTGGCCTCTCTGATAGATTGAGAGTTCGCCCTAGATCATATTTTGTCACTGTCATGTGAAGTCATTGTATCCAGGGCAACTTTCCTCAGGCTCGGACCAACCTAAGACAGGAGCCCGGTGGCGATAGGGTTAATTTCCAGTGACGGGTAAGGCCGAGTTTTTAGAGAGGAACGACCTAAGACAGGAGCAATGACGTGTATTGACGTGACACCCAGCTCTAGACCAGTCATAGACAGAGGTGGCCTTGCCCTGTTTGAACATTCGGTCTGGTCCTATGCCCCTCTGCTCTGCTTCTCCCCTAATATTAAACACACACGTATAGCCCAGGACGGTGTGTTGTACATAAGTCATCTCTAGCCATTGGGGTGCAGTCCTAACTGCAAGAGTGGTTCGCCATGGCCGAGCTGGGCACTCTGTGAGGCATGTCTGACCTCTCTCAGACCACTACCTCCACCTAATGGGTTCATTTAAAAAAAAAAAAAAAGAGGGAGATGTAGGGAGCGGCTAAAGATGGCGCCGACAGCCGGTGGTCGTTTGTGGTAAACACCTACAGCGCATGTGTTGGCAGACCCCCAGCACCTACAAGGCCAGGGTGATATTCATGCTAAATAGGTATTTCATGCTCCACCAATCCCCAGTGGACAAATTTACAGCCACAGCCTGTCTTGTATTTAAGGCGAGTGCCTTTGTTCCCCGGGGTCCCCGTACTATCAATTAGGTGTTCCTGCAATAAAGGCTGATTGAGAAGGATCCAACGGTGTTGCGTCTTCCTTGCCGGTCGAGGTGGGCGCGACACTAATGCTTTCAGCATTTCATGCAATGAAATTTGATCATATTCACACACCCTTCACTGTTCTCCACTCTCACCTCCCCACCCACCTAACCCCAAGGTTTTCTGTTGTTTAAACCTATTGAGTTCATTTGTATTATCTACTCTTGAGTGTGGTTCCTGCCCTGCAATGTGGTCAGCCTACCAGGGGTCACAGTACCAGAGAAAGCTGACTGCCTCTCCCAGTAGCGGTAATAACAATAGTCCCTCAGCTTATACAGGTCTCATGCATGCTGTCAGAGTTGCTGTGAGTTCATACGTCCTACTGCCCTATCGCGTCTTGAAAACACTTGCCCTCGATGTTATGTACCGCCTCTGGCTCTTAAATTTTTGCGTACCCTCTTCCTCAAAGATCCCTAAGCCTTGGAGGAAGAGGTGTGAAATGTTCCATTTAGGGCTCAGCACTCCACAAAGACTCTCTCTGGACTTGTTGAGCAGTGGTCATCTGTGAGCAGCTTTTCTGACCAGAGTGGAAAGTACAGCAGTGTCATTAAAAGTCATTTTCACCGTGTTCATTTAACAGTAATAGCATTTGTTTCTCAAGCCTATGACCTATCCAGCCACAGGTTCTTGGTCCCATTAACAGCACCTACTATTTCATGGAGTAGGCCTTAGAGCGAATCAGAAAGGGCTTGAGCAATTAGAGAAGGCTCAGCAGTTAGCATTTACTGAATAGGGTTTGGTTTGGTTCCTAGAACCCACATGGCTTACAGCTGTCTGCAATTCCAGTTCCAGAGGCTCCAGTGCCCTACAAGGGCACCAGTCACACACATTGTACATGGACATACTGAAGAAAAAAAATTAACATTTCAAGACAATGTTTGGTGCCTGGCTGGTGGCACCACAGCTTTAGTCCGGCACTTGTGAGGCAGAGGCAGGTGGATCTCTGAGCTAGAGGACAGCCAGGACTACACAGGGAAACCCCGTTTTTTTTTTTTTTTTTTTTTTTTTTTTTGTTTGTTTTTAAAGCAGTTGCTCCCTCCTATAATGCTTGTGCCACTAATGCGCCCATGGGCAAATCTTGTCAGGCTGGTCATCACTGCAGCTCACAGGATTCGCAGCTGGATAAGGTTTTCTTTTCAGCTGGCCAGTACCAGCTGGATCCAGGTTGAATACCAACTTGATTTTCCCAGGTTTGATGACTTAAGTATGTGCTATCTTGTTCAACAATAGGTCTTACTGTTAAGTTCTGTTCTGGAGGGTAACCAAGAGCACTGGCAAGAGTATGCATGTTTGGGGTGGGGGGTGTCTATGGCACCCAGTGGCCAACAGTTCAAATAGGTAACCCATTCCTGATGTTGTTTGCAAGCATGTGACACCTAGTTGGGATATTATGCCCCCAACAACCCAATATATGGTAACTCCACTTAAACCTGTATGTATATGTATATATTAGAACGTGTGTCTACAGAAGAGGTCATCAGACCCCACTACAGACGGTCGGGAAGCCACCATGTGGTTGCTGGGAATTGAATTTGGGACCTCTGGAAGAGCAGTCAGTGCTCTTGACTGCCAAGCCATATCTCCAGGCCCAGTTGAATATTTACTTGAAAAAAAATTTCAGACAGCTGAAAATTCCATTGTGTCAATGTAGCAGAACATTTTTGTCCTTTCATCAGTTGATATGGGTTTCTAGGCTGTTTTCATTTCCTGGTTATTGTGAATAGAGCAATTAATAATGAAGAGCAAGCGCCACGTAGAAGTGGATTAGAGTCTTGGGTATATGCCAAGGGCGATGCAGCTGGATCATTTGGTAGGTTAAGTCCCAACTTTTTGAGGGACCACCAACCACACTGATATACACAGTGGTTGTATTAATTTGTACTCAAACTAGTGAGAATTGATAACCTTTCTCTACACTCATGCCAGGTTGTATCTTTTAAAACCTTGTCCATTCTGAGTAGGGTAAGGTGTTTAGAACTGTATTGGAATTTTGGTGGTGACTGCATTCAGTTTGTGATGTGCTTTTGGTAGGATGCTCGTATTTACAGTCTTATCCCTCTACCAATCCATGGACGTGTGTGGTTTCCCACTTTTTGTCTCTTCAGAGTCAGGAAGTGTTTGATATATAAGTCTTCCACTTCCTTAGATTTATTCTAGGCTCTTTATCTTTTATTAATTTATTACTATTATTTTCATGATATGGTTTCTCTGTATAGCTCTGGCTATGCTGGAACTTGCTTTCTAGATCAGGTTGGCCTCAAATTCAGAGATTCTGCCTCTCCTGAGTGCTGGGATTAAAGGTGTGTGCCACCACTGCCCAGCATTTGTATATAGGAAGCTTACTGATTTTGTGTGTTAATGATTGTATCCTGCTACTTTGCAGAATGTTTTTATCAGATGGGGGGGGGTTACTGGTGTATGGGTGTAGTATTTTATGTATAAAATCATATAATTAAAATTTTATACATAAAATTTTATGTATAAAGTCATAAACTTGTATATAACTAATGTACAAAAATCATATAATTCTTCATTTCCTATTTTCCTTTTGTCTCATCTCACCACTCTAGTTAAAGATTCCAAGTACTATATGGAACATGAGAAGGGAGAATAGATTGTTTTGATTTTAGTGGAAACCCTTTGAGGTTTTTCTCCATTTACCATATTGGCTGTAGGGTTATCTTTGCCTTTATTTTGTTAACTCCTTGCAGGAGTTCTATCACAGCAGTGTTGAATTTTGTCACAGGCCCTTTCTGAGTCCAATGAGACAGTCATGTGGCTTCTGTCCTTGAGTATCATTATGTGTGGTGTATTAAGTCTATTGACTTACCCATGCTGAATAATCCCTGCATCTCTGGGATGAAGCCAACTTGGTCATGGTGTATCTTTGTAATTCTTTTAGTTTTTAAATATTTGAGTATTTTTACATATATGTTCATTTAAGAGGTTGGCTTATAATTTTTAATTTTTAATTTTTGGTGCATCTTTGCTTTTGGCATCAAGCAAAAACTGAATTCAAGAAATAATTTAGTGCTCCCTACTTTCCAGAATACTTTGAGGAGTACTGGTATTAGTTCTTTGAAGGTCTGATAGAATTCTCCATTATATACATCCGACCTTTGACTTTTTTAGTTGGGAGATTCATTACTGCTTTTCTCTCATTGCTTTTTATAGGTAGGTCTCTTCATCCTAATTTTGGTAGGTCATATGTATACAGAAGTTCATCATTTTTAGATTCTCTAGCTCAGTGGAATATAAATTTTAAAGTATGTTCTCAGGATTCCCTCATTTTTTTCTTAGTATTTGTTGCAATGTTTTCCTTTTTGACTCTGGTTTTAATTTGGGTCCTCTTGTCTCTTTTTGGTTAGGGTTTGCCCAACCTTGTTAATGATCTCAAAGAACTGCCTCTCCATTGATTCCCTTTTTTCGTTTCTATTTCATTAATTTTAACTCTGATTTTGGTTATGTCTAATGTACTCTTTTTGACTGATTTTGAAGGCCTTCAGTTTTTGGAAGTAGGCTTTTAGTGACAGAAGCTTCCCTCTTATGACTGCCTTCGTTGTATCTTGTAGACTTAGGTATATTGTGTGTTCATTGTTCTCCTCCTTTCAGGGGGAAAGTGGACTTGCTTAGAAATTATTCTTTGGAGCAAATCCAATCTGTGTTGTCAGGAAAGCAATAATAGTTCAATTCACAGGAAATAGCAGCAGTTCCATCCACTCATAAACACTTCACAAATAAACCAACAGTCCAGTTGTGTCAGCAGTGGTGGCACATCCTAGCAGACACAGCCAGGCTTTTGCTGAATCAGCACAAGTCAGCCATGACCAGCAGGGAAACCAGGAGAAGTTCTTTGCTGCACCTCTCTCAACGAAAAGATCAGCAAAAACTAGAGACAAAGAAGTGTTGCAAACTGGCTATACAAGCTCCTCACTGTCCATTGAGTCCTATTTATACTTTTCCTCCAAACATCATGTGTCCTCCATGGGCCTTGCTTCACTATGTGAAGCTGTCTCATCAAAACTCCATGAATCTGTATCAGCTGACATCACTCTGCCAATCGGCATGAGTCCACAGAAGCAGCAAGAATCTGCCAGAACACGATCAGAAGATTTTGGTATGCTTCTTTCTATGAAGTCATGACAAGTGGAACTCCACAACTCAATAATGTAAGGCAAACAAATCCTTTACGCATCCTTTCAGGGGTCAGCCTTAGCGAAACATCTTTTCACCTGTGTCTGCTTCAGGAAAACACTCCCATGTGTGTGCCCCAGCAAAATACCATCCGACAACTGATTTTGCCAAGTTTTCACCTGAGTCATTAAGGTTTGTTTAGGTCTGTAAGGATTGGGCATCTGGTGGTGGACATACCTGGGGCTCTGCCTGCATGAGACTGGGTGTGAGGGCTGATTTTGCTTGATAGCTCTAAGCAGAAATGAAGCATTGTTTTTCTGGTGTCATCTGATCATCTAAGGGTAGAAGGGGAACTATGCTCATATGGTCATTCCTACTCCCTGGTGCAGTCCTGTTGCCAGATAGCTCAAAACATTGGCCATGACGTTGGAGCAATACAAACTTTGGTGCCAACATTGCTCCTTTAAAAAACATCCTTAAGCCAAACAGTGGTCTGTGAAAGACAGAACAAGAAAGGTGTAGAAAGGTTATTTATTAGCCTTTGCTTAGTAGGACACCTTGTCCGTTTAAAATCCTATTCAAGTACAAATGCTTGTGTTTACAAAGTATTTACAATTTCAGTCCTGTTTCTTACATTTTTAAAAAAACACAACATCTATCTGGTTGAAAAATAAACAAAAGTAACTGCCAAAAATGAAGACGACTCTTGTTTCTCCCACCAAACACTTGGCTTGGGCACTCTGAAGGCGGCTGCCACAATGGTGTGTGCTGTTCACCAAAGAGCCCATGGACCTACAGGAACTGCTGCTGCTGCGAGCCAGGAGCCAGGTACCAGGAACCTCCAAAGCGCTTTCCCCCAACACAGCATACAAGACAGAAGGATGGGGCTTTGCCTATGAGACCGCATACAGGACCTCTTCTGTTTTTTTCAACATCTACTACTTTCCCCCCCAAGTTTCACATTAAGAGCTCAAAAGTGAGTTCTGGGTGGCATCAGAATGGAATATATTACCAAATTCCTCCCCACACAGGACACAAACAGCGGGACGGACATGGCGGCACACAACACAACCACTTCTGTCTTCCAGGCTGCAGTACTGACATAACAGCACAGGCCTCAGGCGACCCACGCCATAAAACAGGCTTCAGCACTGATGTGGAACATGGACCTTCCACACTCTGGCAAGTAGAAGGCATGGTCAGCTTGTTATGTCCATGAATGCCACATGCGACCTTGCAGTTGTAAGAAGAGTAAACACCGAGGACTCAGCTTCATTCTAACTAACCTTTTCCCTTCAACTGCAATGGCCATAACAGTACAACAGTTCAGTCAGGACATCTGAAATCCATAAAGAGCTGCCAGGGGTGGGGTGGACCAAATGAGGCCTTCCTAGGCAAATGTTAGGCTCTCCAGACTAAGGAAAAAAGTAGGGGAAAGTAGTGTTGATTTCAACTCCACCAGGCTGCTTCACCTGCCGTATCTATGTGTCCACAGCTTGTCACAAGAACACTAAAGGATCCACGGAGGTGCCTAGTAAAATGTGTCACAAACTTACTCTACAGGGATGCTATCAGCCCCAGAGCTTCATTCAAATCAAAGCTAATGTTCACTGGGGCAAGATGGATGCCTGTAACATAAGCCATATTGAGAAGGGTATATGCACTTAGAGAGAGAGGACCAGAGTGGAGGCTCTAGGAAGAGACAGGGATCTCTGATGGTCTGCCATCTCTCCTGCTGAAGGACTACAATGCATGTGCAAACAATGGTAGGATATGTAGCCCTACCAAGTACTGAGCTGTGCACACTAAGAGAAACTCACTGTGTGCACTGTCACATACACACGGGGCAGCCTTAGCACAGACCAACCAATCTCCAGCCTACTGGCATGGCGGTTTGGTGGGTGTCTTCAACCTAACAGCAGGGACTCTCATTTGCAACTTCGGCTGCTGGTTTGGGCTGTCAGAGCTGGTTGGAAGCTGTGCTGGGCTTGGGCCACCAGGGGTCTGCAGTGATGCTGAGGCTGTGGTCACCACCTGCTGCTGGATGAGCTTCTGCTGCACTACCTGGGCTGTTGCAGTCACTGTTGGGATCATCTGTACCTGCTGCCCTGCTGCTGTTGCCTGTGTGAGCGTCACCGTCTGCGGAGAAGCCTAAGCCAAATCAGAAGGCACATGTCACCAGAGAACAGTCCTGGCAAACCTACCCCCCCATCCCCCCAGCAAAAGAACTACTGCATACACCCCATGGCCTCAGAAAAACACCAAAGGATTTTGGTCAGTGTAACATTATTTGGTTTCTTCAAGTCAGGCAGAGTGACAATCTTCTCAACATTTAAAACAAATGCTGCATCACAAGTAAAAATAGGGCTCTGGGTCACAAAGAGGTGCTGTCACTTGCCACTTTGCCTCCACCTGGATCCTATGCTTCTGACACAAGCTTACACTTCCCAGAAGCTGTAATCCTACCTTGTGAAAAAATGCCCAAGGTGCCTGCTGAGAGCAGGTTCAGGCAAAAGCCAAGTTTTTTTTTTTTTTTTTTTAATAAGATTTATTTATTCTATATAAGTACACTAAAGCTGTCTTCAGACACACCAGAAGAGGGTATCAGATCTCACTTCAGATGATTGTGAGCCACCATGTGGTTGCTGGGATTTGAACTCAGGACCTCTGGAAGAGCAGTCAGTGCTCTTAACCACTGAGCCATCTCTCCAGCCTAAAAGCCAAGTTCTTTTTTTTTTTTTTTGTTCTTTTTTTCGGAGCTGGGGACCTAACCCAGGGCCTTGCGCTTCCTAGGCAAGCGCTCTACCACTGAGCTAAATCCCCAACCCCAAAAGCCAAGTTCTTAAGCGCAGTGGTCCTGCTCTGGAAATTTCCTAGTCATTTTCCCTGAAAGCTCATCTTTTGGTGTGCATTATGAAAACCAGAAGCAATTTTCTAATCACTGGGATCCTGCTTCTGAAGGATGAAAATCACAACTTTCCAATGAATTAGGGGCACCCCACCCCCAGGTCTCTACATAGCCTACCTGCTGAGAAGCTGATGCAACTTGCTGTATACTGGCCACAGGTGTTTGTTGCTGCACAACTTGAGGGAGTTTTGCAACCTTTGACAAAACAAGGCAAGCATAAGATTCAAAATACATGTACAAATATCTCTGTTTTTTAAGCAAACATAATAGCAGGTAATATGGAGAAACAAACTCAAGTGTGCCCACCAGGATCCTAGGATGATGAAGAGCAACAAAATCATCTTCAAAAACAACCATAACTCAAGAGGATTCTAGTCCTCTTAGTAAATTTCTCTTAGTAAATTTGAACTGCAACATTAACACCCTGAGTCCTTAGTGGCACTGTGTCTTAGCCAGCCAGCTAAGTAGACCAGGAGACCTCACCAGGACAGGCACTCAGACTTCCAACTTGTTTCATCCATCATAATCAAGAGCTCACTTCTATAAAACAAAACTTCCTACCCTGTGTTCACTTCCTGTAGACATTTGTTGCAGAAGTATCTTGTCAAAATTTACTTTTTAAAAGCTGAAGCTATAGCTCAGTAATGAAAACTCGTCTCATGAAGCCATAGGTTGAATTCTCAGAATCACAAAAGCTATAAAACTTCCCCATACAGACTGTGGTGGCCCTTACAACCCCCATCACTCTGGAAGCTGAGCAGGATGATAAGTTTGAGGTCAACATGGGCTTTATATACAGCATGTTCAAGGCCAGCCTAAGCAGTATGAAACCATCTTTACACTATCTGTTTTATATTCAGATTTCTGAATCCTAAAGTCCGTGAGTCTGAAATTCAAAATGTGTGCAAACAAAGCACTCATACAAATACTTTTTTAAAAAATGTTAACAGCTAAAGCCAGAAGATAGAAAGGTAAACACATGGGAAGTAGACATAAAATCCCACCTCTAAACAAGAAGCTATTTGCAATTGTAACATGCTGGGAAAGAGAAAAATCAGTTTTTTGTTTTGTTTTTTTTTTCAATGCAGTGTCATTATCAACCACACTCCAGGATACAGTTCATAACCAGGAATATTTGGCCAAATGGATTCTGTGTCTCTGTGTGTATACACAAATCTGACTGGGAAGTCTCAGTGTCTGTCCTAGAAAGACTCTGAAAACAACAAGTATTTACAGTGCCATCTGCATGGAGTTGTACACAGTGCCAGGCTTACCTGAATCTGAGTCTGCACCTGCTGAGTCCCAGCCAGTTTCTGGGCCTGGGAGATGGGTGTAGTCAGAAACTGGGTTTTAAGGGCTGGCTGGGCAGCATAAGCAACCTTCTGCTGCGGGCCCTGAGTAGTGATCTGTTGGGTGGTTAGCTGAGGAAAAGAGACAGCAGAGGCTCAGAGCTAGGTGAAGACTGGGTTCCCTACTCAGAGCATCAGCAACTACCAAGGGCCTGCACTTCCTAGACAATACGGTCAGAACCATTCCAAGATCCTGGCATTGCCCTACCTTTCTGACATTGGGTGATACCAATGGCAGTAAGTTACTACGTACAGAAAGCATGTCAACTGCCTGAACCCACAGTCCCAGTGGAAAAATCCATACCTGGTGTCTAGCTTGAGCCCACCCACCCTACCATCATCAGTTACATAAGCATTCACCTCAAAACTGAAAGGAAACAAGAGATATTGACCACATTCGCACCTCCACCTTGAAGCCCATACCTTGTGAGGTCTGTAGCTCAACACAGCTCATTTACTCTGGACCCTCCTCCCCAGCACAAAGCTGCACTTAAGTAAAATATCACATACGGAACCCATACCTTCTGCTGGACAGCAGCCTGGCCCTGGGCAACTTGTGGCTGGATGGCCTTCTGCTGCTGGACAGCCTGCTGCTTGAGCTTCAGCAGTTGTTGGACATGTACGGGTTGGGCCACAACAGTCTGCCCTACAAGAACACCAAGTCAGTTAGGCAGGTCCTGGCAAGGGCTCCCTGCTTATTATACAGGTTCTGTTTAGAAAAGATTAAGTTCTAGAATTGACCTCTAAGGCAAACTAAGCAGACTCTAGATATACATTGTGTTTCAATTTCATAAATGATGAAACATGTGGAAAATGTCAGAATGTTAATGGTTAGAACCAAGGGCCAAAACTTGGGACTTGGAAACCTAAGAGAATTTACACTCAGCGCCCTAGGACATTATGTGTAAAGCCAGTGTTAGGACAGAGCAAGGCAGTGACCATCTCCACCAGAAAAACCTCCCTGTGTACCACATGGCCACCTGGGAAAGGCATGCAGCAAGAGGAGGCTGCAGGAAGGTACCTGCTGTTTTTTGTGGCTGTCCAATTGCCACGCTGATCCCTGCAACGTTCATAGGCAGGGTCGTGACCCCTGGCGAGGAGACCACAGCTGCTGGGACAGATACCACCGGAGGCTTTGCCAAGGCCACCTGTGCAGGCTGGGGCGTCTGAGTTTGCATCTGCCCTTGTGCCTGCAGCTGAGAAGTAGGGACTCGGGTCTAAACAGTGGAAATAACAGGAGAATCCAGAGAAATTCAGATATTGTGTGTCTTCTCTTTCCTAATTTTTATAAAACACTTTTTGACCAGAGGTCAAGAAAATTTACAAAGATGGACTAAGTGGAAAATCTAAAATCACGAGGCCAGCCCAGGGTCCTCTGCTGGCCAGTAACAGATACATGGGGACAGAATCTGTACAAGACCTTTGGGTTGTCAGCCCTGCTGCCATGTTCTGATGTCCCTAAGATCCACACACATCTCTCCCCAGTCATGTGCCACCTACATCTCCATCCTCTCCAAGGTTACTGCCATAACCACCCAGGGCTACCTGATCTACAACTTTTCCACACTGCTACCAAGTGCTTTTCTCCTTAAAGTACATTCTACAAAAGGACAGTGGAAATTAGTCAAATTTTGTATATATAGAGGTAATCCAAACAAACACACGAACAAAAAAGAAGCCTAAGAAAGTCAAAGCTGCCCACAGTAAAAGCCCACACACAGCAAAGTGGAAATGACCTTCGACTTCCTAGGCATCTCTTCCGTCTGTTCAATGTACCACATAGAACAATCACTTGTATTATGAAGCCTCTTCCCTTTACAACAATCACTTTAAAGTCTCTGATGAAAGGTTAACCTTCACTGTCAATCTGACTGGATTTAGAACTGTCCAGGAGACAACTCTCTGGGAAAGACTGTATGGAGGTTGCAGAGCAGAGAGGGGAATCAAGATGAGCCCCGAATATGGACTGGGAGCCCAGACTAAGCCTGATGAGCTGATGTCAGCATTTGTCTCCCCTTTCTCACATTGCCACAACTTCCCACCATGAGATCACATCGAGAAGGAAAGGAAAGGAACTAATTTAGTTGCTAACCCACCTTTTTAATGTCTCTAGGTTACAGCCCAACCATTTTTTGTGGGACGTTAAGAGCACGGTTGTATTAATGAGCATGTGAAGTTTGTGCATAATTACTACAATCCTCTCTGCAATAGCTAATTAAGCTTCTGCCTACTAGCTGTTACCACTCCCATGCTTTGCAGTTTTGTAAGCACAACAGTCTTATTTTTGAAATAAGTCATCCTAGGACTTCCTCTTTGGTGGAGGGGCCCCTCAGAAAGACTTACACACAGAGCAGAGCCCAGGTACCTGGGGCTGAGGCCCTATCTCAAGCTACAGTTGCCAAGTACAGGATCGGAGCAGGTAATTAGCCCGTGTGCCACAGTTCCTTCATTTGTAAAAGGTAGCTCAATAAAAAATCCCCAGAGACTGGTGCAGAGCTCCTAGGGCAGCAGCACTGGTGGAGCAAGCCCTCATGGAGCACCCATCATTGGCTGCTGTGACACACAAGATTTGAAGCACACTGAGTACAGTGTGTGCATCTCACCAACCACCAATCCTGCTCTCTCTCCCTGCTGCCTGCTGCCCAGTGGTCACTAGTGAACTGGCCATGGAACCCCGTGTGTCTCCAGCACACACACACACACACACACACACACACACACGTGGTCCTATCCTCTAGCTGTACTGCCATTGCCCTTTCCCTTCCCTAGGAAAGAGCAGGACAGCTGTGTGCTGTGCCTCCCCTTGCTGCTCACCTTCTGCTGTTCCCAACCACTTGGTCCCTATAGACCTGGTGACACTCGCTGGTTCTACAAGGAGCTCTAGCACAACCTGCCACAAATCTAATACCTCACCCTCAGCAGGTAAAGGTGTGTGCTGTGCAATCCTAGCACCAAAGTTTAGTCTCTACAATTTTTGTAAAGGTGGAAGAAAACTGACTCTACATAGTTTCCAACCTAGATACACATTCCCCCACCAACTTAAATAACAAAAACAAAAAAGCTTTGGGGAAATGCAGAGATGGTACACATATGGACAACACATATAGGAACTGGAACTTACAAGCCGGGCCACCTGGAGGTTGGCTACGGTGGTGCCTGTGAGCAAAGCCCCAGGCCGTGGGGCTGTGACTGTGGTGAGCTGAGGACTCTGCTGCTGCTGTGGGGGCTGTGCAGTCTGCACTTGCACTTGTGCTGGTTGCTGTGGGGGTCCTGGCTGGGCCTGTGGTGGTGGGGGCTGTGGTGGCAGCTGCATCTTCTGTTTCTGCATCTTGATGATGTGTTCCTGAAACCCAAATAAGACAAGTCTTCCACCCTCCATCTCTACTGAGACATCAAGAACATTAGCTGATATGCAGAATATAAACCATCCACACTGCCAAGTGGGCACTGAATGAAAATCAATACTTCACTGAAAAAACTGGGAATAGCAACTCTGACAGATGACTAAGTTCAAATCAAGCTTTCCAGGTTTTTACTTCTCATAGCCAGTCTAAATAAATGGTTAATAACTTTGTAACTGAACTCCATCAATAGTAATAACTTGGCAATAAACCTTATGCAAACATCCAGATAACTAGATAAGGAGCCAGGCCTGGTGGCTCCAGATTGCAGTTCTGACACATTGGAAGTAGGGGAAAGTTTGACAGCAGCTACACGATGCTACCAGACTCAAGACACAAAGATAGTTAAGTTCAATACAAAACAAAACCAATCACCCTCCTACCCACAAATGTATGAACTGTCCCTAACAGATCTCTCTGGGTATATAAGAGATGACAATGGCTTTGAAACTGACTTAGGAGAATGTGCATGAGGAATAAAGGAACAAGAGGATGAACAGGGCTCCTGGCAGCTGCTCTGGGTGGGAAATGCTAACTGGAGCAGTCTCAGTGACAGCTTTAGCTGTCATACATACAATCTGCCTCTGCTGGCCTTAAGAGTCCAGAGAACAATTACTACGGTTTACAGGAAGAAAAAGGGTAGCTCCCAACTGAGGTGCCTGATCATCACCTCTCAAAAGGAACAAACACACTAAAGAGGTCACAATAGAACAAGGACAGAGTTAAAAAAAAAAAAAAAAAAAAAAAAAAAAAAAAAAAAAAGAACATCTCTGGGTCCTTCTCAAACTTCAGAGGTGGCTGCACCTCAGCTCTAGTGTGTCAAGCCTCTGACCAGCAGCTCAAAAGATCAGACCCAGCAGTCAGTAGGAATCAGCAGAAAAGTTCTTATTCACACTGTATGTATTTTTCTGGTTTCTTTTGATGCTGAATATTAGTGATTCTGCTTTTGTGGCAAGGATATAGCATTACCTTCTACAGAAAACAAAAAAGATAGCAAGATAGCAGGATGGCAAAACTAGAACACCAGTGTTCAAACAGGCACAAAGAGAAGCATAGTGTGACCTATCTGCTTCTGAAGGAGCACTGAGGAGGCTCTTGTGCCGACCTCCAGGAGTGGAGGTTCACACTGTAGTCCTCTGGAAAAGGAGCTGTGGCAGTACAATGCACAGGATTCAAGATGCACCTCCAGCAGGAAACTAAGGTTTCCCAATAATTCTTAGAAGCATGATGCACGCTTACTGGACAGAAAGTTGTCTAAATACAAGAAATCAGGCTCTCTAAAGGCAATGCTGGATTTTTGCAAAGTAGGTTCTGAACTGCAGAGAGGCAGTTCAGTGAGAGTGCAGAGAGTGCCTGTGGTGGTACAGTAAAGGATGCATTACCGGTGCTAGCTTGCCCACAGCTTTCATCTGTGCAGGAGACTGGGCCTGGCCCTGGAGCTGTGGAACTTGCACCTGGGAAGTCTGCTGCTGCTGCTGCTGCTGTTGCTGCTGCTGCTGTTGCTGCTGCTGCTGCCTAAGAAGCTGGAAATGGGCAGCAGGGGTGATGGTTTTTCCGGGTAGCTGAACCCCTGTGGCTGTAAAGAGGCTGGCTTGTTAGACCTTCGCATCCTCAACTCTTCTGGAGAACAATTGCAAACAGAAGCTCTAATAGCGGATATTGGCTCAGGGAAACACCAAGCCCCTTTACCTTGAGACACCTGGGTTACTAAAGAGCGGGTTGGGGTCTGCACTGGAGTCAGGTTGGTAGTGACCACAGCTGAGGCTGTCACGGAAGTGACTGCTCGTACACCTTGAGTTGTTGTCATGGACACCAGGTCAGTGGTGGCAGTGGCTGGGGAGCCGACTGCTCGTTGCTGGGTGTGAACCACCTGAGCAGGAGCAGAACCTCCAGATGTCTAGAAAGGTAATACAGGAATGTTACCACAGCTGCCCACTGTAAGGCAAGATGTATCTTTCCTTCCAGAAGTCCACAGTTTCAATGGCTTGTTACCATGCAAAGTGAATTCAGCTGGGCATGGTGGTGCATGCCTTTAATCCCAGCACTCGGGAGGCAGAGGCGTAAAAAAAACAAAAAAGTGCAAATTGTCAAGATTCATTTTTAGTGTATAGCTCCCCAACTGTTCTGGTATCATCTGGTGAGGACTGTCTTTTTCTTTCTAGCCTCTCTTGACATGCTCGGCAATCCCAGTGATTACACACAAACACGTGTATCTATATAGTTCTGTACCACCCATAACTCCATCCACTTTTGGGTCTACCTCTGTAGGATCTCAGAGAAATTACATCTTCTTAGAAAAGGTATTCTCGCGCAAGGCCCTGGGTTCGGTCCCCAGCTCCAGAAAAAAAAAAAAAAAAAAAGAAAAGGTATTCTCTAAACTGCAGAGGGACACAGCATGCTGATGTAAGAGCATTACATCTTTGAGATATCACTTCTTATTACAAGAGACGGGCTGCTTTTCAGGCTTGGTATCAGAGAATCAAGTGTACTGCAATGTGTTTTATTTTGACTGTGAGCTATGAAAAGAAAAGCAAGTAGCTGACACTAGGAAAACTTTCTGACCACATGGCCTGTGCTATGCTACAGAGGGCATGTTCTCTAAACCGAAGGGGATCATCTTCCCACAGTCAACCTATACCTTGATGCTTGTGATTGCTCTCTCTCCTGCCCAGTTGCCTTTATCCTGGGGATCAGGCTGCTTGCTCTCCTCACATGGCTCTGAGCAGCACTCCAGCACAGCACTCTACCAGGGCACCTACATCACCTCTGCTTCCCACTCAGAGTGAGGCACAGGTAAGGGCACCTGGGACAAGGGGACTGGCAGCTGTTTTGTCATATACCACACCTCTCCTCCCTGAAAATTGTCCTATGGGGACATTCATCCTTGCCTAATAATACAAAAGAGAACAGTTTCCTGATGATTCCCAAACTGACTAGCTACTTATTCATGAAATTCAAACTCGACCAGTTACTTTTCTCATCTATGGATTGTTCAAGAAGCAAATAGTCCTTTCAGAATACAAGCCATGGTATGCTCTCTGACCATGGGAACAACTCACAGTCAAAGCTCCAGGAGCCACAGGTGATGCCAGACGCTTGTTAATGGACTGGAAAGTAGCAGGGACACCGGCTATTGTGTTCACAATCACATTTCCACTTACAGTGCCTAAAGGGGACGACACAGGTGAGGTCAGAGGAGAAGGGCCGACCTCGGGGTTGGGGATTTAGCTCAGTGGTAGAGCGCTTGCCTAGCAAATGCAAGGCCCTGGGTTCGGTCCCCAGCTCCGAAAAAAAGAAAAAAGGAAAAAAAAAAAAAAAAAAAAGCTGACCTCTTCTTTCCAAGCCCTCTGCACCCTCCTCACCTGTTGGGATGCTTGTTCCAGTGACTGATGTTTTAATGGTTCCTGCCTATTGAAAACAGAAACTCAGGTTTAACTTCAGGCCAGGCCTTCTGCTGCATAAACTCTGCAAAATCGATCATCAGCCAACACAAATCCCAAGCATATTCCCTTGGCTGCTTTCAGTCTGCTCACCACCAGGGCTGCCTCCAGCTTGCCTCCCCTTCCCACGCTGCCCCTCACCACATGCATTTCTCCAGTGCTAAGTCACCTCCCTCATACTGGCCACATGTAAGCCTCTGTACTGGCTGCTTCCATTCTTCTCACCAATGCTTCCTGTCACTTAGGCCTCAACTTTCAAATGCCACCTCTTCATGATGTTCCTACCACCAATCACTGTCCAAATTCTTCCTGTGATCATTATTCTATCCCACATAGGAAGACAAACTTCAATGGGCAAGAGCTATTGCCCATCAACCTTAAAGTCCTCACATCATACAGTGTTTAGTAAATGTTATCATCATCTGAGTAAAGGAAGAATGTTGCCCAACCACATATAAAAACCCACCACAGCTCAATGCCAATGATTCAAGGTCTGAGGAACGTCTCCGTTGGTAAAGTGCTTGCTTTGTAAGTGTGAGAATTGGAGTTTAACTCCTCACCCACATACAGACCTCCGAGTAGTGGTGTGTGCTTACAATCCCTGTACTAGTGAGGTGTGGACAAGAGGACACTTGGGCCCACTGGCCAGCACACTTAGCCAAATCTGCAAGCCCAGGTGAAGGCCCACAACAAGAGTGGATGGAGCCTGAGAGCAGAACCCAAAACCTTTGGCCTCTGTATGTAACAGCATTCCTCTGTACTTGTATGCACCATACAAATACTTTCATGTCTGGCTGACGGACTTAAGTGTCATCCCATTTTGCACAGGGCCTATTCTCTTCAAATGTGACTACACATAGCTTCAATGACTGTGATGAACACCATAGAAAATGAGTGTAAGCACTTATGTCAACACCTGAGTTGGCCAAACTTTGACTTTCACTGGCCCATCTGTGTTCTTACAGCTTGAGAATGTGGGTGAGCTTGAGTGGCATCCCCAGGTGGTGGCTGAGCATGCAATGACCCAGAAGGCACTGCTCTGTCCACTTGCAGGAAATGAGGGAACAAATTCACCTGTCTTATTTTATAGAATGCAGCGACGTCTTTTTTGAGTTGTGGTCTTGTTTTACAGCTTGGGCCACACTCATACTCATGATCTTCCTTAAACTTGGATAAAAATATGTGTGACTACACCCAACTATAGGACCAGGTCCTCCTTAGTCCTGATCCTTGTACCAAAAAGTGGCTTCATCCTCCCAAGCCATCAAGGATGGCTCAGTCAGCTGAAAATGCAGACGTCCCCCAAGATGCAGCCTGAGTCCTCACAGAGGGAGGTGCACAGACTGTGGGTTTAGAGGCTCTTACCAGCACAGCAGCACTGCCCACAGTTGTCATTGTGGCCTGCCCCTTTGACTGTGCCTGCACAGGCGGTGGCTGTGGCTGGGCCTGGACCTGAGGCTGGACAACAGGCTGCCCTGCTGGTGTCTGACTGCTTGCTGCCTGTGGCTGGGGCACTGGTGGTGGTGGCTGCTGTGGAGGTGGTGGGGGCTGCTGCTGCTGCTGCTGAGGCGGCTGCTGCTGCTGAGGCTGCTGCTGAGGGGGCGGCTGTGTCACCGGTGGCTGCTGTGCCTTCTGCTGATCAGCCAGAGCCTAAAAGGTAAGCAAAGAAGCTGCTGAAGGAACTGGACACAGCCTAGGGTGGCAGTGTGTCATAGCAGCACGTTTCTGAGAGGACCCAGGTTTTAGGGCACCATACCTTTTTCTCTTTTGCAATTCGCTCTGCACGGAGAGATGCAACTTGAATGGGAGGCAGCGGCTTGTCATAGTTGATTCCACTTAAAAGTAAATGGCCAAAGTTAAAAAGCTCTTTTATCTACAGCTTCTATTACATATATCAGCCATGGTCAAAAATATTGCTTGAAAAATTCCAGAAACAATCCATTAGGTTTTGTTTTTTTAAAAAAGACTTCATTTTTTAAAAAAAGATTTATTTTATTTATATGAGTACGCTGTAGCTGTTTTCAGACACACCAGAAGAGGGCATCAGATCCATTATACATGGTTGTGAGTTGGGAACTAAACTCAGGATCTCTAGAAGAACAGTCAGTGCTCTTAACTGCTAAGCTATCTCTGTAGCCCCTAGACTTAATTTTGTAAACTGTGTATATATGTTTGAGTTTATGGAGGCCAGAAGATGACACTAATTTCCTGGAGCTGGAGTAATGGGTAGGTGTGAACCACATGACATGGGTGCTAAGAACTGAACTCTTGTCTGCTGAGCCAATCACCAGCCCTATAATTCATTAGGTTTTTTTGTTTTGTTTTGTTTTGGTTTTTTTTTTTGGAGCTGGGGACCGAACCCAGAGCCTTGCACTTGCTAGGCAAGCGCTCTACCACTGAGCTAAATCCCCAACCCAATTCATTAGTTTTAAACTATATATTGCCCTCAATAATGTGCTTTGTTCCATTCATTCCAGCTCAGGGTGTGAGCTGTGTTTTGGTCCAGGATGTATACTGTATACACGACTCAATTATTATAGTAACTGTCATAGTATCAGCTACCAGGCTGACTGTATTTCAGGCTTGTGTTAAAAAACAGTTGGATAGGGGTGAAACACTCCTTTAATTCAGCACTTAGGAGGCAGAAGCAGAAAGATCTCTAAGTTCATAGACAACCTGTCTACAGAGTTCCAGAATGATCAGGGATACACAGAGAAATCCTGTCTCTAAAAATAAATAAAACAAAAAAGCCACCATCCAAACAAAAGACACAAACAAAATCCCAAAACCAAAACAACCCCCCTAAATAAACAAAACCCAACGTGACTTAATAAAACTGAGTGATGGGAGTGTATATATGCCAAAAAAGAAAGTCATGTAACACTTAAATGAAAAGTGAAAGGCTTTTACTTAAAAAACAAAACAATGTACATACAGTACATGGTGGCTCACGCCTGCCTGTACAGGATTCCCATCACTCAGGAGACCAAGACAAAAGGATTACCCCAAGTTCAAGGCCAGCCCATAGAAAAGTCTTGTCTCAAAAAGAAAACATATACCCCCCCACCCCCAGCATAGATGAGATTCAGTACTTTCTGCAGTTTCAGGAATCTACTATCCGGTAGTACTCCATGAACTCTGAGGATCTGCCCCAGACACACCTCCACAAATCCTCCATAGCCTACCAAAGAACCTAGAGCCTGTCCAAAACTATCCCAAAACACTGGACAAACAACACCCTACCTCCTATTCCCACTAAATAGATAACCCTCCTATCAGCACTCCAAGGCAGGTACTGTAAGGTTTTCACCCAGCTCAATTACACGATGGGCTGAGGTAACCTCATTAATGCTCACATCTAGCTACATGAGTGCCCTGCTCAGCCCATGAAAGTCTCATAGTCCCTGCAGCACTCTATTTTTGCCTACACTGCTCTGGTGACTCAAGTCTCTTTTGTCTTCAACTTACAATCCACCTTCCTAGGAAGTGACTAAATACCCCCTAGCCTCTGGAACTACGCTTCCCAAACCCTAAGCATTCTCCTTTATGTCCTATACTGTACACCAAACACTGCTACCTGTGAAGACCCCCTTTTCCCTCTTTTTATGCTACCTACACCTCTGGAAGGCACACCAGCATCCTTCATTAAGCACTGTGTCCTCTGCAGCTCTTGACCTATTAATAGCTGAATTAATTCATTGTTTCACCCAACCAATAAGCAGTGCTGCAGAGGTGCACACAGCAAATGAGTGAAATAGGGCATCTCTAAAGGTAATCCGTACTGGAAAGAAATACAGCAGGGCTGGGCTTCAACTTTCCACATGGTGGTCCAGCGCTGGGAGACTGACACTGAGAGGTGAAGAGCCCAGGCCATACAGGGCACTGCTAAAGAAAGCCCAGTACTGCTACTGGGCTCTCAGCAAATGTGCCATGAGTTGACTCTGGCAATAACAACTCCCACAGTTATGTGACAAGCAGACACACAGGATTTAACAGGAAAGCAGGTGCTAGACAGGAAATGACCAGTGTGTACACATGTAGTGTTGAAGACAAAGAGGTGCCTATTTCACCTAAGCAGATCTCCTTTCTCATAGTTAACTCGAAGAACATATAAAAGCACTGCTCATATCTAGCCCACAGCTCAATTCCAAAGAGAGCTTCATCTTCCCATCTCATCTCCCACCTGCCGACTATTTTCTTTTTCCTTTACTGAATAACTAAGAACATTCATCTCTAACTTAATATTCTTTTATGGTACAATCAATAAAAGTTGTACTAGCAGGGCAGAGGAACCTTGTGAGAAATTTCCTTGCAATCACTCTCTTAGCCTTGGAACACATTAGCTATACTTGAGAACAAAGTCCCTGCACAAAGCAATTTATAAGGACTCCTTATAAATGACTCTCATTGTGTCTGTCTATCTGGCAGGGGCTACTGCAGACAAACTCTGATCAAAGGCAAAAGACCTCAAGTTTTCTCAAGCTCAGGGCCTATACCATCATGGCTAAAGCTTAGATCATGCTATTTTATACTATAGTTCAGTATTCTACTGAACTTAAAGTAACTACACAAACTCATTTCAAAGGCAAAAAATGTGTCAAATTCATAGAAGTACCTTTCTGCCAGCACAGAGGCATGTTTGGGGTTCTTCTGAAAGGGATTCATGCCAAGCCTGCAACAGAAACAGGAGGACAGTTATGGAACAAGAGCAACCAATCAGGAGCAAGTCTTAGTCAGCAGCCTTTAAGCTGACACAATCCCAGTAACACAGTGAGAGCCCAGGGAACATACAGAGGCTTGATTGGGGGGCTTCTCTTGCCAGCTGTCATTTTCATCAGCTCAAAGTGGCTTGTGTACAACTGGGTGTGAGTTGCGTTCTCATCCTGAGCATAAATCTGGCTTGTGCGGAGCGGACGGTTGTTCTTACTCTGAAACAAAATTGATAGGAGCTCATCAAGTTTAGACCATCAGCCTGACACACAACTACTCTGGAAACAGCATTTGCTGAATCAGAAGCCTGTTTCTAAGCCGCAAGGGCTGCACCCAAGCCCCATTCCCTGCCTTCTTTTCTGGGATAACCTAATACAACGGTAGCAACAGTGAGTGATCATCATTGCTGGTACCTGGCAATCTCCCCAATCTTTAGGAACCTTTGCTTAATTGAGCCTCCCCTCTCACTGAGGAGAGAAATGTTGCACAAAATATTCAGGGTTACACTCTGGAGTTAATGCATGGCAGGTTAACAGGATAGAGCTAGCTATAAGTCTTCAACTGTTGAGTCTAGTTCCAACGGACACTAAAGGGCAGTGGTAATCTAACATAGATACCTTCTACCCATAGTAAACAGTAGGGCAACAGGGATGTCTAAGGCTGCATTCCTTGAAGGCTGTGGCATCATTTGTACCTCATGATCTTTCCTGTTTATAATGCAGATAAACAAAAGGACATTCAACAGTTGTCCACTTGCTACCCAGACACCCAAACACTTCCCCTCAGATACAAGTCCAGAGATAAGTCTGTGCAAGGTCAGAGACGAGCTCCCAACCCCACCTGGCCCAGGACTCTCTCTCTGCCTCTCAGGATCTCTGAACCCTGACTAACTCCATTATTGAAGTCAGTTACACCTAGTATAATTGTGATATACTTAGGCAAAAAAACACATGTACACGTCTGTTGCTGGAGGAATGCCTTAAGTTCAAAGAGAATGCCAAGGAAAATCAAAACTAAAAATACCAAATGTGCACAGTTAATTGGTCAACTTTGTGAACACTGTTCCCTATATAAGCACTCTCCAATTTAAACAACAACATTAAACAAAGGGAAGCAGGGAGAGGGGAAAGTAAGAGCCACCACCAGAGCGAAGGCAAGACAAGGCCAAAGGCAGAAAGGACATGTGTTCAGCAACAAAGCCCTAATTGGTTCTAGCTATGAACAATAGCTCCAGGGCTACACACCTCTCTCTCTCTCTCTCTCTCTCTCTCTCTCTCTCTCTCTCTCTCTCTCTCTCACACACACACACACACACACACACACACACACACACACACACACACACACACACACACACACACACATGTTAGGCTTACTGGCATCTAGCCACCATGCTATAAGCCTCGACAGGGTGCTGACAACAGAGAGGCTCTCAAATGTCCCTCAGTGAATCACTGTGTGGTTTCTTCAGGTGAAGAAGCAAAGCCTCTATTGTATAGGAATAAAAGGCACTTGAGAAAACCCTAAGTGCTGTGTTTCTGATCCTACAGTCCAGGCTCAGCCTGAATCTCACTGTGCTCCTCTGCACAGGCACTTACAGAAAGCTTTCCATCTCATTCAGAACACCTCCTCGTACCTTATAAATATTTTGTGCCTTTTTCTTTGGATTAGCTTCACAAATCAGCTATAAGAGAAGAAAATATTTTAGCTTTATTTTTTTTCAATATTAAGGTAATGGCTGCTATTATTATAAATGCTTCCAGAACATAAAAGAGTGAATGTAAGTTTTCAGGAAGTTTTACGGTAGAGGAATCAAAGAATGGTATTATGAGTAAGGCTTGCTTTTTTATTAAAAAAAGCAAACAATGTTTTGTTCTGAGACGAGTGTTTTAGAAATGACAAGAGATGGTTCAAAGAGTGGTCACAGAAGTGAAGTGAGTGTGGCATTCTTGTACCGAGGGCACATATGGCTCTTAACACCAAGGTTGTTTTCACAAATTGTACCAGAACAAGGACTAGATGCCTGTCTTGCCAACTCACTGTTGCTAAGCTAATGGACATACTGAGGTGGTCAGAAAGACAGTGTTCTCTACACACCTGCCTTGGCAACAGAGCTGCTGAACATTTGCAAACACTGGTGTGACATGTGCAGAAAAGCTAGGCTTAAGTGGCAAGAGAGAAAGAAAGAGGGAGGGAGCTGTGTAAAGAAAAGAGAGCCAAATGGAGAAACAGAAACAGACAAACTCAGAGCAAGAAGGAGGAAGCCAAGTAGAGGCCTGCATGTCCCTGAGCAGCAGCACCGACTCATTTCTGTCCAGGACGCAAACCATAGTAGGCTTCTTAAAATGAAAGACACAATGGTTTGGCCATATTATCAATCAACATATACTTGCAATGTTCAGGGTTATCCCAGAAAGAGACTGTGATTGTCAAACTGCTGACTGTGCTTGCAGCACCGAAACTATGAGCAGACTCTTCTTCAAATGAACTGGTTACCAAATAAGAAGAGTTCTTCCCTCACTTATCCGAAGTTTAGTAACAAAAAGTAGCTATGACGAAGGGCTAATGGCAGAGTTTTTCACACTGCAGCAACAGCACAGATGCTGGTACTTGGTTCATATGAACCCTGTCTCAAGGGCAAGGCAGCTGACGCTCCAAGAACGTCCACACGCTGTGTGCCAGTGGGCCTTACTAGTCAAGAAGGCTGATTTCATCACAGTCTACAGGGACAGCTACACTGTCCAGCAATGCACAGCCAGACCCAGTCAATGCAGAGGCCAGATCTTCCCAGGAAGACCAAGGAGTCCAAGCTCACCTTCCCCTCCTCTCTGGGAATGATGACATTCTCATAACGATTCCGGCACTGCTTGGAAGAGCGGTAGATTCGACTACAAGAGTTGACAACATCACTGACAAGGTCCCAATTAGGAGTGTGGGCAGGTGACACAATCGTGAGGTTCAAGGGCAGCTCAAGCAACTGCTTTACAGCCTGGAGGTTGAGATTTCAGAGCACACAGGTGAATACACTTCAAATGCACTGGTGATGTCTTTTCCTGTGTCAAAGACATTCCACACAGCACTATGAACTGCCAATGTGGGGAACAACCAACCAACCCAAAGATAACACAGCCATTCACCTGGAGCAAGGCCCAGTCCTCGCCAATGAGCCAGTCGGGACTGTCCTGGGCAGGTTCCCCTGAGGACTTAACATAGGTGGGCAGAGGCTTGGCAAAGGGTGTCTGTTGTTTCAGCAGCAAATTCTTCTTCTGCTCTTTGCCTTCACGCCGGATTTTCAACATGCCAGGTGTTGCCCGATCAAACAAGGATCGTGGTGGGACAACCGCCTCACCATGCCGCTGCTTCTTTTTCCGGCCTGCAGCTAAACAGGAGCAGAATTCAGCAATATTGGTGAGAGAGATTTCCTCACCAATGAGATGACGAAAAGGGAAGAAGGCACACAGAGGCATGTAGACAACTGCTAAAGGCAAAACCGGTTTCCCCGAGTTTACTAATTATCTGTTTTGGGTTTTCAAAACAGTCTTACTACTAGGCTGGCCATGAACTCTTATGACCCTTCTGCCTCAGCATCCCAAGGCCTGTGAATGCAGATGCAGGTCATGGCACCCACTCTCCCAGTGGTTTTCAAGTACTAACAATTGTAACCATCAAAGCCTCTTCCCCTAAAACAGGAGAACCCAGGAATATGGCACAAGAGACATGCGTGGGTTCCTCCTCCTGTTCCAGCGGAAGAAGGAAGAGCCACAGTGATTTAGCCTCTCATCATCATGGCAATTCCAGGGGGCAGAAATCAGTGAGGTGCACACCTGAGGGGTCAGTTTTGTGCCGCTTGCGCTCCTTCCTCACGTAAACAGGAGGCAGCTTAGCTTCTGGGATAGGTGTGGTTTCATACATGAGACACATAACTGAGTCAATGTAGATATCATTGTCATCCTGAGGAGGGGTGGGCGGTGTCCAGAGCTGTAGAGAGAAAGCAGGTTCCATAAGCTATGGGGAAGGTTGGCCTTTAATCAGGCATTCAGGGAGAGGGGTTCACATACCGGCATGACTTCTGTTTGTCCATCAGCATCTTCATAGACATATTCCTATGGAACAAAAACAAGTTTGAGACATAACAAAGGCTTCGATTCATGCTATATACCACAAATCAATATTCAATAATGACTATGGATTTAGAATTATGTTTTATTTAAATCCCAGAAGTCCCATCCCATCCATTAAGTCAGTTTATCAGTTAAAACCTCAAAGTGTCAATTATTGTCAACAGTGGTAGCACACATCTTTGATCCTAGCGCTTGGGAGGCAGAGGCCAGCAGATTTCTGTGAGTTTGAGGCCAGCCTGGTCTACAGAGCCAGTTTCAGGACAGCCACGGCTACACAGAGAAACCCTATCTTGAAAAACCAAAAAAGTGTCAATTATCAGGAAAATGTTTTCAGAACAGCAGACTGGTGAGGAAAGGAGCTGAATGCACTCCTCAGAAGTGGAGGCTAGTTTACCATGCTATAGGCATCCTCCCGAGTGTAGGTGAGAAGCTCTGCTTCCTCCTGCTCCAGCTGCAGCTGGGCCTCCCTTTCCTGCAGGGCTCTAGCATTGCGGGTTTCCCAGTCCTTCATTGTTGCCATCACCAAATCCTGCCAGCGAAAGGAATAGGGGAAAGACCTCTGAGACCAGAGCATACAGGTTGTTTCTCGTCTCTTCCTAGTGGTCAATTCACCCAGTCACTGTGCACACACATGGTGAAGTTCTATCTCCCCAAAGGGATGTCTTACTTCTACATGTACTCTGCCCCTCAACATATAACCCTGGATCCCAGGCCTCTTCCAAACCCAAGCTGCTCCCAAACAAGTGCAATGACATCAAGGCAAAGAGCAGGCAACCTGGCTGCCTGCACAGAGTTTGCAAGATGGCAGCCTCAGTGAGACCTGCACTGCTAGGATTTGGATGTCTCTTAATTTCATGAAGTCATAGTCACTTCAAATCAAATTCTGCACTGAGAACTTTTGCTTTTACTATGTCACACTAACAAAACTTGATTCTCTTACCTCACTGCTTCTCTCTTTTTCTTGTTCAGTGGTCGTATGGAACAATTCCAAGTAATTCAATGCATATTTTTCAATTGGTGTAAGCTATTTCAAAAATATATTTTTTGAATTGGGTTAGTAGCAACTTAATAAAGATCAATAAAATTCCTTATAAAATCTTTCACCAACATGTAATTTTAAAAGTAACTATTCTTAGTCAAAACAAACAAAACCTATTTCATAAAAGGGTTCAAATGTTAAAAATCTTAACTGTAAAGAAAAAACAAATCCTCAAACCTGTTCCATAAAGTCAGCCAGCTCCTCTAGCTGTGATGGTTCCTCATCGTATCTAGAGCCGTCTGAGTCTGAGGACACAGCTACAGTGCTGGATCCAGGCACAGCTTCCTCTGTGGACCTCTGCGCATCCTCCTCCAGACACTCGATGCTCTTGAGGGCCTACAAAGAGTCTGCACTGAGACTTGAAGGCAGACTTGTCAAATGAAGGAGTCTGTACTCTAACAAGCAGCAAGCTTCCAAAGGAAGCTTCTTTTAGGCGTTTCACACACAGGCTGGATGATAGGCACTCCAACGATAGGACTTGTGGATGGATCTAAAACTTCTAGACCTTATAGAAATACTATCAAGCGAGACAGGGAAGTCCTGTGGAAGAACAAAGCACTGGCAATGGGTTAAGTATGGTAAAATGCCTAAATAAATAGGTTCTAAGAAAAAGAAGGTGCTCTTTTCACACCTAATATATACTGCACTAACCACAGCTGTGACATAGGAAGAACAAAACTATTCACATTCAAATACAAAAAGCCAGTCTGGCCAGAAGTGCACAGAAAACTGTAGCAGAGGTGCCCAGAACATACAGGGATAGCTAACTTCATTAGAATATAAGGCATGTACATTAAAAAAAATGCCACTATTCACCCCCTAAGCACCCAGGAGTACACATCTAATAATGGCTGGGGCTGTAAAAAGAGGTGCTCACATGTGAGACAATATAACCATAGTAAACAACAACAGCAGCAGCAGCAACAAAAACCATGCAACAAGTGTTCAAAGTATCTGGCAAAACCAACAGCTTAAAACATAAAATTATTTCTAGAAGACAACAGAGAAGGGCACCACGGTGATATGGAGAATCTTTAAAGTTGGATACAGAAAGGCCCGATGATGATGCCAGGTCTAGGAATCTGTTCAGCAAGACAGAGAACAATAGCATGGGTACCCTGAGCCCATAAATACAAAGAACCCAAAGGGACAGAAAGAAAAAGAGAAAGCAGAAAATAACCCTCATCAGAGGACAGTCAGATGGTTCGGCAGGTAAAGAAAGGTTCCTGTTGCCAAGACACATGGAGAAAGCTGTTCTCTGGCCCACTTACACAACACACATGCATGCATGCACGCATGTTTGAAAATACCGAACTGGAGAAATGGTGCACTTGGTCTTTTGGAGAACCTGAAATCAGTTCCCAGCACCTTGGGTAGTTCACAACAGCCTCTAACTGCAGCTCCAGGAAAACTCCCTTTTCTGGTATCTGTAGTCACTCAAACTCGTGTGCATCCACATGTACACACAATTACAAAATAAAATACATCCTTTAAAAAAAAGTCTCCAAGGGCTGGAGAGATGGCTCAGCGGTCAAGAGCATTGATTGCTCTTGCAGAGGTCCTGAGTTAAATTCCCAGCTACCACATGGTAGCTCACAGCCATTGTTAATGGGATCTGATGCCCTCATCTGGTGTGCTTGACTGAAGAAAACAACAGTGTACTCACATAAAATAAATAAAATCTCCAAACTCCAAAAACTTGAGCAGGCAATTAAAAACAATTATCCAGGAGCTAGGGTAAGGCTTAAAAGTAGAGGCTTGGGGTTGGGGATTTAGCTCAGTGGTAGAGCGCTTGCCTAGGTTGCCTAGGAAGCGCAAGGCCCTGGGTTCGGTCCCCAGCTCCGAAAAAAAGGGAAAAAAAAGTAGAGGCTTACATGAAGCCTAGGGTTTTATTGCTAGCTTTGGGGCAAAGGGGGGGAGGGGGGAGTCAGTCAAATGGTCATGAAACTCATGAAAAAGGTATTTTGGATTCCCTATTCAATAGCAAGATGCAAAACAAATCTACCATGTGAGACCACAGCTTAAGAGAGAGACCGTCCAGCTGAAGCCCTGGGCAGTCCACAGCAGCTACAGCACTCAGATGCCACTGAGGCATATCGCTTAGCTCTATCTACTAGTTGTATATGCAGGATATGCTGGCAGAGACTCTGCTTCAAGGCTCTCATTCAGTAGGGATACACGTACATGCTCAGACAAGACACCACAAAAGCACACTCCAAAACAGTCATGCACACACAGGTCTGATGAGCAGTGTGGCAAGTTCATAAATACTATTATGCAGAATGGGGGCAGATACTCTACTGCCACATGAAACAAAGAGCAGACCCCAAGCACAGACCTCTATTCATATACAGCTCATAATGGACAACTGTAAAAAGATGCCACAAGAGTAGTCACTTCTGGAAGGGAGAAGCTCAAGAAAGGAGGGACTTTCTGAATAGTTGGTTTTTGAATTAGAAAGTAGCTGGCCATCACCACTGTTGTTAAAGCTTTGATAGCATGGAGCACAAGACAGTAGCACACCAGGGCACTGCTGCTCTCCACCATTCAATGGCTTTTGCTGAAGAGCAAGAAGCAAGTCAATTGTCACCCCAGACAAACAGCAGAATCAGAGGTGGGGCAGCTTCCACGGGGAGGACATTCAAAGAGGGTGTGGAGAGCAGGGTCTGAAGAGGAAGGAACCCCTTTCCTTCATGAGAGGTTGCAGTAGTGAAGATATTCAGCAATCAATGGGCAAGTGAGGCCCCTTGGGGTAAAATGGGCCTTGATCATGTCAGAAGCAGAGGAAAGAGGATATATAAGTAATCCTGATAGGTATCTATCTGTTATGTGCATATAAAGATGGCCACTGCACAGGACCCATGTGTGTAATGCCAAACCTTCCAGTGCCTGCACTGCTACAGTAATATCCCTTACATGCACCCAGAATATTATACCCCAACAAGGAACCAACATGAGAAGTACCAAGCAGAGACATTCTAGGGCCTCATCTAAATCTTGAAAGTCAGCTGTGTATTTAACAGGCACAGTGCTTGGGGGCCAGATGGGATGCATGGTTCTTTGAGTCAATACTAGAAATCAAATATGGCTCAGGAAGTCCTAATGGGAAGAGGACAATGACTAGCATCTCCTCCTCCATTCCCTTGATACTTTACAGTTGGGGAAGGGAGGGCAGAAGGGCAGGAGGGCAGGGAGGCAGGGAGGCAGGGAGGCAGGGAGGCAGGAAGGCTTCAGGATCAACAGAGGGGAGAATAAATACAGAGTAAGAACTGAGCGCTCAGAAGCCAGGTGAGTGAAAGCACACAACCACACTGGGAAAGCACACACATTCACAACTCAAACAGAACATTCATTGTCTAGCAAGCCTTATGGCAGACCAGATTTTCTCTCACCTCTATGAAAGGTCTTGCAATCTTGGGTGCGATGGTTTCGCTGACAGATGGTTCCTGAGAAAGCACCACAAATTCCTCAGCTTTCACTGGAAAGCCAGCATCATCCATAGGTGAGTAGACTTCAAACAGCTCCTGGATAGTTCGCTAAACACAAACAATAAGCACAGTAACTTCCAGGAACAGTGGCAATCCTGTGTCTGACCTGAGCCTTGGGAGTACAAAAACCCACCCGAGAGTCAGCCGTCATTAGTGAATTCACATAAAAAAGTAGGAAGCTGGGAAGTGAGACAGTCTCCCTATGTAATCATACCCACGCCTAACATATGAAAGCTACCTGAGTTAAGAATGCCATCGAGTAGTCATTTCCCTGAGCAGCTACTTCCCGGATCAAATCTTTAGTTCCATTTTTTAACAACTTCTCTTCAATAGAATTGCCACTGACAAGCCTATAAAAAAATAAAAAAATAATATACATATACAGATGAAACAACAGTTATGTCACCTACAAACACAAGCCAATACCAGACAGAAGTGTCCAAAGGGTAGCCAGAAAAGCAGCACCTGCCTAAGCCACTCTGTCACTCCCTCTCCAATCTTGGCTCTCCTGTGCTCTGGAGTCTGTGGTGCATCCCTTTGCCTGCCACTGTTTCTCCCACCTTTCTCAACCGGCCTTAGATTCATCCCTACTGTCTGTCCTTCTAGACCAGAACAGACAGAGTTGATAGCTTCTCTGACTTGCCTCATGAGAGACTTGTAAGAGGTGTGCCGTTCTTACCTGTCCCCTGCAAGATGCTAGTCTCCCAGAAGGTCTCAAGAGTACTACCTCAAGCTGGGCTTGTCATCCAATCTATTGTTTTCCTACAACATCCGCTGTTTTGTTTTAAAAATATACTTTAAAAAAGCTTTATGTATATGGATGTTTTGCCTATATGTACGTGTGTGTACCATTTGCAGGCCTGATGCCCATGAGGGCCAGTGGTAGTTGGCTCTTCATTTCCTGGACTGGAGTTATACACAGTTGGTGAGCTGCTATATGGGTGCTAGGAATTGAACTTGGGTCCTCTGTAAGAGCAGCCATCACTCCATCCCTGATTACTTGCTTTAAGGATGTTAAATGCTATAAGTCAAGAAAGCTTAAATTAAACTATTTTAACAAAAATATTCACAGGGATGAAAAAGAAAATGAGAATTTTCCAGGAGAAAAAAATTATAAATAGGGAACATATTAAAAAGTGAGCCATCAAGGTGCAGTGCTCTCTCTTCTCATGTTAACACAGGTCCAATACACACAGTTCCCTTACATGTAAGCTTTAGGAGTAGGAAAAAGAGCCAGATTCTAACCTGTGAGATAACAGGTTGCATTTTTGTCTACCTCTGGGTTATAAGTACACCAACACTCTGCAGCACAGAACAAGATGGCACCACCTTACATTCATGTAATAACAGCACACGCATGCAGTGGGTTGGGTTTTGTTAAAACAGGATATCACAATGTAGCCCAGACTAGCTTCAAGCTCATCATCTTCCTGTCTAAGCCTCCGGAATGCAGGGATTTTAACATGTGCCACCATGTCGAGTATGGGTAACATTTTTTTTCCTAAAAACTAATATTTAGACTGAGATCAATAGACAGATAAGCACATAGGCATGCAAGTGCCACAACTCACATGGAGAAGTCTGAGAACAACTTTTCTCACAAACTGTTATCACTATTGTGATATATAGTTATAGTGATAGGACAGACAGATGAATGGAGAGTTACAGTGATAACTCTCCTTCTACCATATAGGTCCTGGAGATTAAACTCAGGTAAATTAAAAGAAAATATTATAATTAGCTGAGATATCAAATGAGCCCTGTGGGTGAATTTTTAACATACATCTTGTTGTACATTATAGTCCTCCCGGCAAAATAGCAGCCACCTTCATCAGATCAGTTGTGTCGGCTCACAAAAGACCTATTGATGGATGTTCTTTCAGAAAGATGGGCTAGGGAAGTCATGGACCCTTATCTTTGTGTGCAATTCTACACTCGTGTGTGGAGGGGCTAGGGTAAGAAGGAAGGTGAGAAGAGGAGACTCCATCTACGTAGCTATGCATAAGTCACCATCCATTCTAGGGTGTAGCTAATGCTTTGAGGTTACCCACATCCCTGTAAGAAACCACTCGTACCCAATAAACTCTCTGCGATGTTTACAATTTTAGGCTTTGGTGCCATCAAACTTTGGCTTATCTTTGGAGCCTTCCTTATAATGGTGCCATAAGCAGGAATTCTTGCAATACATACTTTCATCATTGCTTGCCTTTCCAACCCCTTCTCCTAGGCAGCCAATGCAAAGGCTATTAGGAAATGCTATCACCCTGGGTGTACCCTGCAGGCCTTTGATGTTAGTAGCATAAGGCACAATCAGTCCTGTCTGTGTCATGCATATGCTAACCCACACTTGTTCCCTTTGCTAAGCAACATGAACAAGCTCCCTATGAGCATGCTTTCCTTTTGTCTGCTAAATAGGTAGGTGTATGGCTGATCCCAATGGGTGCTCCCCATTCTTGCTGCACTAAACAACAATACTTTGAGGCAGATGCTTCAGCATGGCTATGGCTGGTAAAGGACACAGCACTTTAATTTCAACAAGTCTTCTCATGCTGCTTTCAGAAGAACTGAGGCAATTCCTGAGCCCTACAGACATGGCAGCTTCCATCACTAAACTCAGTTTCTCCTTGATATGCTGTCTGAGCCTCAAATAGATATTTCATGTTCAACCTGAGTATCATTCTGCCCTAGGTGAGCTGGACCTTCATGCTATGACACTTGAAATTAACTATTCAAATTCCTAGGCCCTCTGTATTCCCACTTTTAAATAAGGGTACCTACCTTATTTCTCAGCTTATGAGACTGATCTGCCCTTTGCACGGAGAACTGCAAGGTACTCCCCTAATCTATCATTTACCTAGTTATTTGTTTATTATATTCTTCAACACTCAACCTGAAGCCTACTCATCTGTAGCCTGTCTAGACTATGTTTTGCTCGTCAGAGATAGCATACTCGAACATCAGACTAGTACTATATTAGCATAATAAATAATACTCAGAAACCTAGGAGAGGACCATGGGGCCCTTTTATCTTTCCAATTAGCTGTGAAAGGCAACCAGTTATAATTTATATGTTTAAAGATAACGAGACATATCCTAAGTCTTTCAACAGACACTTTGTACTTTATAATACTTCAAACAAGTCAAATATAAGCTGTGTTCTTCAGTTAAAATAAAAATGTACAATATGCACACACTGAACACTAAAAACCCAACATACAACTGACTTAACACAAAACTGATTACATATTCAAGTAAATATCAAGCGCAAAGGCCAGACAAAACAGCAGCACTAGAAATAAGTCTAAAAGGAAAATAAGCCCCAGTTATGTAGGAACTTCTAAAATTCAACTGCAGCATAGAACATCTGGTTCCACCTCTTAACTGTGTATCACTGTGTATCACTTCACCCACACCTTCCACAGAGCTCATTATGTACACTTCTTGAATTGGCCAGGAGTATCATCACCTGTATATGTGGATGTCCTTGCACCTCCCAATTCTATCACACCACTCCTGGGCTTTGGCATCCATAACTGGATTTAGGTCATTGTCATAAAACACCACAGTGTCAGCCTCAACAAGGTTTATGCCAGTGGCACGGCTATGGGTGGAGAGAAGGGCACAGAAAATCCGCCTGTCTCTGTTGAAACTCCTCATCAGCTCCTGAGAGAAAAGAAAGTACTTAGTTAACATTTCTGGAAGACCTTTGACACCTATGATCTGTCAATTCAAGTTATTTTGTAACAGTCTCATTTGTTCCATGAATAACATCTTACCCTGGCTTCCCTGCATGCATGCACTTCCTTCTGTGCACCGCATTTCTAGGTCATGTTTAGATAATACAGACATCATGTGTATAAGATGTCATGCCTATCTGGTACTTGCTGTCAGCCCAATCTGTAGGCCCCACAAGAAAGCAGAGTCTTGCTAGGGAGGGAGCTGTGCTTTCTCCTCTATCCTCAGGCAATGCCAGGGCACTCTACAGGCAAGAAGCCCCTGGAGTAAGGCTGAGGAAGCACAGAAAGATCTAACCATGTAGGACAACAAACTAATGAATGTTGAATACTTCTCTTCTGTAAATTATTTCCATGCCAAAACGAAAGTTGACCAACCTCTCTCTTCAAATAACAACCCAATTTTTAAAAAAATTATTTTATTCTACGTAAGTACACTGTAGCTATCTTCAGACACACCAGAAGAGGGCATCAGATCCCATTACAGATGGTTGTGAGCCATCATGTGGTTGCTAGGAATTGAACTCGGGATCTCTGGAAGAGCAATCAGTTCTCTTAACCACTGAGCCACCTCTCCAGTACCACAACCCAATTTTCTACACTAGTACCAAAAAACCAGGCTCCTTTCCATTTGCATATATAATGTGTATAAACTTTGCATTTGCTTTGAAACATAAAAAGAACAACTCAAGTCATGTTCAGCACCATGTTTTTCTCCCCCACTCATGACCCTTTGCACTATATACTACTCATGCTTGTACTGAGACACTTCTTGTAAGGACTTTGTGGTCTGTCATTTGAAGTTGTGAAGAAAGTTGTGATTCACTGCCAAGGCACAAACCTTCTCTGTGTACTTTCTTCTGCTGAATATTCACTCTGTTACTATTCATGGCTTATCATGTGCACTTCTATAGTAAACAATTTTATGTACCAACCATTCAGTGAAGCACTGTTGCTGCTGTGTGGAAGTCCTAGAAAAGGATCATTACTACATCAACTGTCTATTCATCTCTGAGGCTGGCATTCCACGATGCTTTGTGGATAGCTATGCTACAGGTTTTACAATCACTGTGTATTAGCCAAATGTTAAAAGTTAACAAATAAGGACAACAAAAACATGGAAAACTTCTCAATTTGTATTTGAGAGCTAGTCTAAAAAGTACTCATATCTTTGCCAGATAGCCACCTCTTAAAGTACGTAGATTACCCCTATTTGTCCTATATGACACCTAGGACCAGACAGCTGGCTGACAAGCTTGTTGAGGTGGGAAAAAAAAAAAAAAATCGAAGCAGTCAGTATGGAACTCAGAAAGTTCTAAATGCTACCTCTTCTGCATTTAAGGACAGTAGACCACTGACCTCACAACTGTAGGAAAATGAGGCCTAAATCCAATGATTCAGGGTCATACCATGAAAGGATTATTTCTTACCTGTCGTTGTTCACTGTTGGCATTTTCATCAATCCGTACATAGGTGAGATAATGGAAGTTCAAGAACATCTCTAAAATGTCCAGCATAAGAACCATCTGAGATAAAATCAGCACCCGGCGTCCTTCAGATTTCAGTTTTTGTAGCAGGATTGCTAAAGCTTCTAACTTTCCTGAGAGAGAGAGTGTGTGTGTGTGTGTGTGTCAGTCTTGCATTCCAGAACAAATGTATCTTACTTCATAACCATGCCAATGGGGTCTGCCATACCTGAGTCAAACTGCACCAGCCTCAGCTCCGGAAACTGCAGTGAGCGCAGTGCTGTTAGCTGTTGCAGCTGTCGGTGGTAAGGGCCGGTGTGCTCTCTCAGGCACTGCCTCAGAGCTCTCAACCTGCTGCTATACAGTGAGGGCGGCCTCTCGACCCACAGGGAGGGTGGTGTAGCCACCACTGGAGGAATCACACAGGCCACCCTGAGGAGCAGAAATCATGTGTGGTCACTATGTGGTACCCTGGACCCTCTGACAGTGTGAGTGACAGACAAGCATCGAGAGCTAGATTCTATCACTGCAAAGCAACTAATCTTTCACAGCTCAAGGACAGAAACCCAAGGCAACATCAGTCAGGACAGATCTAAATGACCAGCACAGGGCATTCTCCAGACTCTAGCCACTGGCTCAGATATTCCCCGTGAGGACTCTTGGGACAGAAGTAAATTCTCTCTGAATATGAGCCTTCTAGATAAATACTACAGGTGACATGTAACTTGAAAGGGGACAGACCCAGGACACCCTACAGACAGAACTGCAATGCCACAACCAACCTGATACTTCCTACTAACATTTAGTCACCTATACCAGAAAGCTCTAGTTGAAGCTCTAGTTGAAGCATTAGTTGAAGCTCTGTTTTAAATGTTACTTATTTATTTATTTACTTGGTTTTTAATTTTTAAAAAAACTTTTTTGAGACTCACTAGTTAACTCTGAGCCTGGAGCTCAATGATATCCATCTGATTGCCTCTGCCTCCCCAGTGCTGGATTAAAGGTATGCACTACCATGCCCAGCTACTTTTAATTTCAGTTATGCTTATGCTTGTGTATCTACATAGGGGTTTGTGCATGTGCATGTCCTTGCCTGCAGAGGCCATAAGACGATGTCCAATCCCATGGAGCTTGAGGCACTTGTGAACTCCCTAACTTGGGGGCTAGGAACCAAACTGGAGCACTCTATAGGAGTAATATGGGCTCTTAAATTCTTAATTGTCTTTCCAGCATGTGAAGCTGGGTGTTGGTGATTGCTCTGAAGTGGCCATCTGTGATGTGTGAATATGACCAGCACCTCAAAGACAAACAAATGGCAGCAAATCTATCACACAGCCTGGAAAGGCAAGGAACAGGCTGGCTCAGCCTGGAAAGGACTCTTTTTCTTCATTAGTTTACTTATCTGTGAGACCTGGAAGGCAGGCTCTGAACACTAAGCACAGGCACTGGGTAATTAGAGCCTCTCTAGGCAGGAAGTAACAACATAGTTCAGCCAGACAAAGAAAATGACCTTGAAGCTGAGCCCTGAGAGCAAGGCCAGGTCATAAAGAAACGTGCATAGACTGTCAGTAGTCTGAACAGCAGCAGACATATCAAGAACTAGCAGGAACAGTGTGGCTAGCTGTGGTGGTCACCTTACTGAGGCTGCTCTACTAACTTATTCTGAATTCTACTCTTCAATGTCTCCAAGTAACATATGGCTAGTTTTGTGGGTCAGTTTTCTAAAAGAGCCAGTTAATAACCTAAATACCAGGTCCTTGTTCCCAAACCACTTCAAACCCTAAGAAACTCAAAAGGGCAACCAAAAGGAAAGTAATTGGAAATAAAAGACATTTAAAAAGTACAATCCAAAGAATGAAGAACTACAGGATGTGTCTGTCTGCTCATACTAGCACTGAGGGAAGGAGGCAGGAGCATCAGGAAGAGTTCAAGGCAAGCCTAGGCTAGCTCTACAGAAATGAAGGGCAGCTACATGAGACCCAAAATTAAAAAGAAAAAAGAAAAAAAGAAAACTTTTGGAGTGCATCTGAGTGAAGGAACAGAAAATAAGGGTAAAGATACTCACCTGCACACACTAACTCACCTGTCAAGAACATCTTGAAGAGACTCTTGGCGCTGACTCAACGTCAAAATCAGATCACCTTCACTTTTTGAGAGTGACGTGTCATAGTCTGCTCCTTTAGGACCCTTCCCAAGGTTGCTATCCAAAGACCAGCACAAAGGCCTCTTCCTTCTTCCAGGCAAGGAACAGATCCTCAGCAAGTCTCTACCATACACTGGAGCCTGGGAACAACGCCGCTCATTGATAAAATGAATCTGATCCAATCGTTCCTTCAAAAGTCTGCTCTTCTCCTCCTTGATCAAAAATGCCAGAAAGACAAACCATGACCAAAAATTTTTGAGAAACAACAAAATCACCTCACTGAAGGCTTTGAGAACTATTATGCACACATTCATCTCAACATCCATGGCCTACTTCTATGAAACTACTGGCAGAAAAAGAGCCTTCTGTGTCCTCCTAAGACATAGAAAACACTGAGAATAAGAAAAAATAAAAGGAAAAAAAGACCAATGTCTGCAGTCAGAAGCCTATGTCAATTTCTTTCATTGGGTTAAATCAAGGCCCTAATTCAAAGAGCATGTGCATCTCTAAAATGCATAAACCAGAAAGGACCTACAGGAACCTTGGCTGCCACAGGAAAGCTACTTGCCACTGCATCTAAGCCTTACCTGGGTTGGCCCTGCAGCAGGAGAAGCTGGTTTGGAAGCCAGGCCAGGTTCCCCAACAGCCATAGCACTCACTGCTACTCGACCAGGAACACCAACTACAAATGTAAAAGCAAACAGCTGAAGGGAGTAAAGGTGTGGCTTAATGGTAGAACACTTGCCTGGACTGCTTGGAGTTCCATCCCTAAGCCCTTGTGCTCCTGGCTCCCAAAGAAAAAAGCAAAGGAAAGCCAGTATGAAACAGATCCATTCCTAAAGGTAGACTGCCTAGCCAAGGTGCAGCAGCTTGCCTCCTGAAATCCCAAGAAAATAAAAGGAGCAGACTCTTAAGAGTTTGGTGCAGGGGTTGGGGATTTAGCTCAGTGGTAGAGCACTTGCCTAGCTCTGAAAAAAAGAGAAAAGAAAAAAAAAAAAAATAGAGTTTGGTGCATCATGCATGGGGCTGGAGAGATGGCTCAGTGGTTAAATTCCCAGCAACCACATGGTGGCCTACAACCATCTGTAATGGGATCTGATGATGCCCTCCTCTGGTGTGTCTGAAGACAGCTACAGAGTAGTGATATACATAAAATAAATAAATCTTAAAAAAAAAAAAGTTTGGTGCATCAAAACTATTGTCCAGAACTAGAGTCAGGACTCTAGTGTCTGGCACAGACAGATCACATACCTGTCCGAGGCCAGAATTATAACCTCCTCCGTTCCATATTGGTAAAGTATCACAGGTAATCAGCATATAATGAGGAAAGTCTCCTTGCTTGCCCATGAATCAAACTCGCCAACCAGCTCTAACATACTGAACACATGCAGGCAAGGATTGGTCCTTAGAAGAGAAGCTGACAGAGAATAGGAGAGCAGCTGGGAGCCCGGTAGCCATAGGTCGGCCAGAGCAGTGTGCAAACCCTGTACCAAATGCATGGCTCTACTCTCAGGGAGCTCTAGGCACACTTACTAAATATTTGGTCGTTCCAAAGGTTTTTTCTTAAAAATAAATAAAATTGTGTATATATTTTATATATAAACATATATATGAAAAATATGTCTATTAAATTAAATATACACTTGTGTATTTTATGTGTATTAAACTTTAAAATATATTTATGTATTTTATATATATGTATGTATATGCATACATATACATACAGACATATATATATATGTATATATATATATATATATAAACATAAAAACAAGGTTATCAGTTTTTTTCCTGAATAAAAGTATGTGTGCCTGGGACCTGTGGATATCAGAAATCCCCTAGTACTAGAGTCAGAGATGTCTGTGAGCCACCATGTGGGTGTAGGAAAGATAGCTAGGTCCTCTGCAATCCAACGAGTCCTCTTTTTTTTTTTTTTTTTCTTTTTGTTTTTGTTTTTTTTCCAACGAGTCCTCTTAACTGATGAGCCATCTCCCCTATGTTTTTTATTAGAACCATGACAGTGGGTTTGGTCATATTCAAGCGGTACATTTGAAAGAAAAAGAAAGAAAAAAGCAAGTTGATGTCATGACACATGTGTGGAAACCAGACTATCACAAAAAAGGTTTTGACATGCATAAGGTCCATGACTCCTGAGTTACCCCCCAACCCACACCACAAAAAAATGTGTAAGAAGTTCTCACTAAGCCTTTTTCCTTTTAGAACACCCTACCTTGTGTGCTCAAGGGTGCAGGGCTGGGGCCACTGGTTGGGGGCTTGCTTCCCAGGGTGCTATGCACAGCGCCTGCCTGAGACACAGTCTGCATCACCACGGGGCCAGGGGCTCGCAGGTAGGGCTGCCCAGGGGCTGACACGATCTGGAGTACGCTACCTGTAATCACATGTCCATCAGGAGCATCAGTAACAGGTTTGTGCACAGTATTATTACACACTAGCCACTTCCAAATGGTATAGAAACAAATGAGTCAGTATTCTGCACACACATAGTTCCATTTACACAAGCAAATATATGTACAGCTCAGTAATGCTGACAAAAAAAGGATTATTTTAAAATCTCAGATAAAGACAGAAAACCATCTGAGGAAAGACTGCTTTACATGAAATGGAGAAAAGACCACTAATCTTGCACATACCCAGGGAGTCTATCCACAGCTGGTGACCACAGCTGTCCTAGGGCTGTGCAGGTCACAGAAACATTCACGGACTCACTTAGCCATTGCCAAAGGGATTCAAAACTACCAGAAAGAGCTGGGCTTATTAGCCCAGGAGACCATGACTCTGTGGCTGCTCTTCAAGAGTCTGCCACACACATTATTACATGCCTGAGCCTTCTTACCAAATGTGTAAAAGAGAACAAGTAACCACCAACTACACTCAGATGGCCCTGACTCAGATCCTAAACCCCACCAAGAGAGGCATTAAAGTATCATGAGAAGCTGTCACTCGGCCAGAATCCAGGGCAGTGTCTTTCAGAGAGGCTGCTGGAGCATGGTTCAGGGAAGCTAGTGCTGCACAGAAACCTGTGAAACCTTACCCACCCTAAAGGTAAGCAGCTGGTGCTGGATGCAGCTGAAGAAGTTGCACTTGTCACCACACACCACTTAAGATTTCAAACTTTACTACCTCCTTTTCTTTGAAAGCAGTAACTAAATGTTCTTAGCCAAAGGTCTGAGACGTTTGGACCCAGTGTTAAAATTGAAACTTTAAACTGGCACATATCTTGGAAGTCTCAACTACTTAAGAGGCTAAGGCAGGAGGATGGCTTGTCTCAGAAGTCACAGGTCACATGGGCAACACAGTAAGAACCCAAGTGATAGGGGTTGGGGATTTAGCTCAGTGGTAGAGCGCTTGCCTAGGTTGCCTAGGAAGCGCAAGGCCCTGGGTTCGGTCCCCAGCTCCGGGAAAAAAAAAAAAAAAAAAAAAAAAAAAAGAACCCAAGTGATAGGAACATAGGTAGGTAGCTAGCTAGCTAGCTAGCTAGGTTGGGTGGTAGGTAGGTAGGCTGGTAGGTAGGTTGGTAGGTAGGTAGGTTGGTAGGTAGGTAGGTTGGTAGGTAGTTTGGTAGGTAGGTAGTTTGGTAGGTTGGTTGGTGGGTAGTTAGGTAGGTTGGTAGGTTGGTAGGTAGGTTGGTAGGTTGGTTGGTAGGTAGGTTGGTAGGTTGGTTGGTAGGTAGGTTGGTGGGTAGGTAGGTAGGTAGTAAAAGCATTTCATGTACAAAAATTGCTGGTCTTTTTGGCATTTTTAGGAAAATTTGACTCATTCATACTAGAAAGCAACAAACACTTCTACCCTAACTTACAAAAGAGGAAACTTCCCAAAGAGCAGATGGTATTGATAGAAACCAAGTATCACTTACTAAAGGCACTGCCAAGGTGATTGACGAATGTCATCTCATCATTCCTCAGAGTCCTCAGGTCAGACTTCTTCAAGTCACTCCTTGGGGAAGACCTGAACCTCATAGGGATCTACCCTTTTTACCTGTTACCCAGACAGGTTCTCAAGTACAGTGCTAAGAGTGGCATACCTCTGTCCTTGTCAGCATTATATCAGATTGTCTCTTACCTTGCAGCTGCAGAGGCTGGCCTGCTGTGAGCTGTCGCAGCTGGCTATGTGACAAGGTAAATTTGTTCCCTTGGAACTGCAGTGTCACAGGTGTCTCTGGCTGGGCCACACGGCTCTGTGGCCCTGCAATGGACGCCAGCTGAGCTATTTTCACTACTTCCCCACCTGTTAAAACACAGAAGAGAAGCTGAACTAACATCACTTAGAATGAAGACTCTCTCACTATAAACAACGACTGCCTGTACTACACTCAAGTGTCTTCAAAACACGTTAGGTGTTGCTTATCACTTTAGGAAAAGTTATTTTAAGACAAAAGAAAAAACTCTATTAAATACCAGACTTTTGTGGTTAATCTATTTAATCATAAATGGCAAGGACTTTCAGTATCAACTACAACTCATCAGACTATTAAGGACTATTTTTACTTTTCTCTCCAAATAATGAAAGGGAAAAAGAACAGTAAGTACCAAAAAAATCAGAAGTTTCTTACATTAAATTGGAAAATCTTCAGAGAACTTAAAAAATATGAAAAGTTATATAGTTATATACCAGTGAATAAGGTCATATCACCAACATATAAAACAACAAACTTTAATTGCACATGCTTTTTTGTTAAATTCTAGGAAAGCTTAAATAAGTCAGATCTAAAACTCTTGAGTTTGTTAATTCAGATGAGCTCATAGGATTTGATATTACATATCAAATGATCAGAAGTTTAAAGGCTTTTTACCCAACGGGTGGCTATCCAAGTTCAAATGTTCCTTTCTCAAGAAAAATCCACGCCAGGGTTAGTAAAGGGGCCATAAGGAGAAGTGTTAGTGAAAGATTAGCAGACTGTCTAAGGTTAAAGATGTCTTCACACAGAATCAACTGTGCACAAGGAAGGGGAAATGAAAGTCAAAGACAAAGAGTTACACACAGACACTGAAATCTCTCCTCAGCCCTTCTAGATGGATAAAGCCAGCTGAATCACTAGCTTCACACACTACTACATGTAAGGTCTCCCACAGTAATGTAACTTTTATCATCTACAGGATACACAGCTCTCTCCTCTAGTGTGACTGCCTAGGACAACCACTCTCCACTGCTGGACACAAAAGAGACTCCCAGTCTCCCCTGATGCTTTTTCGTCCCATCCCAGTTTTCCCAAAAGGCCTCAATATGATTCTGCTACATGACAAATAAGAACTATTTGTGATCTGTAATATTTTAGTTGGCATAATTCTACAGTAGCCTGGATAATGGCCTGTAGAAGATTTGGAAACTTGCTAATCCCATTGCTGGAAGTATAAAATTTTGAGTTAGGAAAAAATGAGTAACAATGAACAGTTTCAGTCACTGAATTATTGAGAGAAATGTCTCTGCTGAGCAAGTATTCACCACCAAGTTTAAACTTGGAAATATGTGAGGAACTGAAGAACTAATAGTGTCTAGGAACTAATGCTAATTCTCGTGGTCTGGTCTCAACACTTGCCCCACAGTGTGGACCCTGGCACTGCTGGAACTGTGGCTAAGGCTAAACCAAGGTGCTAGCCCTCAACACCAGTGCAGCACAGGAGGAAAGAAGAGCTGGTTGAATGGGGAGGAGAAAGAGTAGAACAGAGCAGGGCCCTGGACAATGACCATAAGCAAGGCCCCACCATGACCGGCATCACGCTCCAGGCCTGTACTGAGGGACAGACAGAGGCAGTGGACAGCAAAGGCTCTTCAGACATCCCGTGTTCCTGACACACTGCTCCAAGGCAGTGAGAGCAGACCCTGGACAGTAAGGCCACTTACTGGGCAAGCGGGCCTGGGCCTGCGAGGTAAGCACCAGCCGCTGGGGCGGTGCACTCTGCCCGGCCACCAGCGAGGGGGCCTGGGGCGGGGGCAGGGGTGGGCCTGGGGTGGAGGCCTGGACAGCGGTCTGAGCCCGCAGTTTCGAAGGATGGGCTGGGCCTGCTGCTGTGCTGGAGGTCGAGGTGGGTTGGTGTCGAGGCGTACCGACGGAAGCCTGAGAGTTCTGAAACGGGGCTGCTGCTGCTGTAATCAATAAGGTTGTTTTGTGCAAAGCTGTTAGAGGTTCTTCATAACATGTAGTAGTATTTCACAACCGAATGTTAAATTACATAAACATTATTCCACAGTCTCTCAAATGAGAAGCCCACTCTTAGGACACAAACATGGAGGGGCTGGTACAGCACTTAAGAGAAAAACTTAAGGCTCCTGCTGTCAATCAGAGAGGCTCCCTGTGAATTGACAGAATACACAAGGCACACATCCTGAACTAGACACGAGGCTGTCAAATGCTACCAGCTGTTAGAAAGCACTTTGTGTAAGCACACGAAAGCTCCTGCTCTCAGCAGTACAGAAACCTCAAACTGCTGTTTTCAGATGAGGTTACAAGACCACTCCTAGGTCTTCAGCTGCCTCTTTACCACAGTGAAGCTAAAACAGTAGCACCAAATGCAGCACGAAGGCTCAGAACTCTCCTGAACAACCTTGACATACTTTTAAGAAAAACACTTTGCAGAGATCCCATCACCTGCTCAGCCAAGGAGAACTTTCTTTCATAGGAAAACCCAGTATAGGAAACAAACTCTACATTCAGGCACAGTGTTATATGCCTGTAAATGGGGGACTGGAAGCAGGAAGATTACTACTAGTTCTAGAGACACCTGGGCTACATAGTTAGATCCTGACTCAAATCAGAGAAAGAGAGAGGGGAAAGACAAAAGTATCTTCAACTCATCAAGAGCTACAGATGACCCCTTTGAAGGTCATTCAGGTGTCCACACCCCGAGCAGTGGCTATTAACACTCAGTAGGCCAGGAACAGAGTGCCGGGAGCTTTCCCACAGTCTTCCACAAAAGAGAGCTCATTACGTGAGATACCTTTTGTATCTGGATTGGCAGAGAAAGTAGCAATTGGTGGCCGTCCTCGAACCTGGCCCTGTGGAGTAGCAGTGGATGCATTGGTGTTTGCCATCCGAGGTGGATGTGTGCTGGGGAATGCCACGGTGCGACCCTCAGGCTTCTGGCCATACTGCACAGGCTGAAATAACCTAGATGCCCATTGGCCCAAGCAGAAGACACACAGCATCACCACATTGCAGATAGTATGGGTTCTAGAGGACCGCCCCTCAGAGATCAGCCAGGAAGGCATGCTAAATGGTATCGAGCAGGAGCAAGGTGGCTACAAATACGGTTAGCAAGAAGCCTGCAACAAGCCTGTGGGGGTTGCTGACAAACTCTGTATTCAACAGTCATACATCTCAACTGGTAACATAATTATTGTAAATTTTTAGGTATATGTCAAAATATGTTAAGAAAAAAACCTTAGCATGTAATATCCATGTTGTAACTACAGTTTTGAATAAAAGCAAGGAAAAAGCAAATTCTATACCTAGTACATGTGACAAGACTGCTTATAAAATGGAAAGAAAGAGCAGCAGCTGGGAAGATGCACAAAGTGCCCAACTAGGCACTAGTGTGATCAGAGTTATGAGCTCTGTGACCTAGAAAATAGAGGGACAAACAAGGAGCCAGCCGTAGAAACCTTGTCTGTGTTCACAGGGTTATACACTTTCTGTATGGGTCTGTCGGGTGTGAGCTGAGCTGCAGAGGAGGCAAGCGGGTCACAGTCCCAAGGAAGCCAAGTTTGGAAAAACTTCAAGAATAGCCTCTGATCTGCATAAATGCCCTCTTTATTTCTAAAAAGATAACTACTTTCTGTTTTCCTTCTTCACCTCAGCCAAGGATTTTGCTTCCTTCTCATCACTGGGTTTAGTCTGTTCAGAACAATTATACCCTGATTTCACCCTCTACCTCTCCTGCCTCATGATTTCCCTCACTCCAGATCATCATTTATATCATTCTGTTGTTACTTGTTTGAGACAGGGTTTCCCTGTGTAGCCCTGGCTGTCCTGGAACTCGTTCTATAGACCAGGCTGCCCTCTAACTCAGAGAGCCACCTGCCTCTGCCTCCAGAGTGCTGGGATCAAAGGTGTGCACCACCACTGCCTGGCTTTACTGTCACTTGTAAGAACAATGACTCCACTGTTGTTAAACGAACCCCATGTCTGTCTGTGCTCCTGCCCATGAGCATACTCTGAATTCTTCCAAATAAGATGTCTGACTTGGCCATGCCAGTTACTGCCACACCAGAAGGCATGCTGTTCTCAGCCCTGACATCTCCTCAAATCCTAAAGTTTACTTTATTAAAGATAACCAAGAAAAGTGACTCTGGGATTTGCTGCTTCTATTTGAGTGTCTTATTAATGTAGTTGTGCTCACTGAAAACAATTCACATCCAGAATATTTTCAAGAACACAGCTTTTCTCATTTTAATGGACTGTCTAGGGTCAGCTGGAGGAAGGGACTGCTCAGGACTCCCAAGCAGCAGAGATGAGCCACATGCTGCCTTTAACCCCTGCACATACCTGCTGGCCTTGAGCTTCACCGCTGCTGGCCGGGCTGATGGAGGAGGTGAAGTAAAGACTTCTTCCATGAGTTTCCGAGTCACTTTTTTCTTATACAATAATTCAGCCTCATGGCGAGAGATTTTATTTTCTAGCCCAATGAGATCAAACATAGAAAGATCGGTTTCCTAAGAAGAAATAGAAGTAAAAAAAGAAAACATCTGTAACAGGTGGCAGAGGAAAACACTTGACCAACTGTTTCAGATCAACTGAGAAAGCTGTTTTATATGGTATGACAAGCCTTCTAAGGCCAAATCTCTTTCACAGTGGACAACAGCTATTTGGACCCTTCTCGGCATCATGTGAACAGATACTGAGACAACCTGGAGTGGCAGGTGCAACTGGACAGTCATCATTTGGACAGTGCAGGATAAACAGCAGTCTTCCCCCAGGAAAAACGAGGGCAGCTGTGGGCTCTAAGTGCTAATAAACAGTGTGGGGTGGTGCCTATAACACTCACTGTGGAGACCACTCACTGCTAAGGGGAACCAGTCAGGTTCATGACCATGACCGTGGCAAATGCAAGTGCCCTTCTTTCCATAGCACCACTAATGTATATTTCTCAGAACTTGAGATAACAAGAAAGCAGCATCACACACTGAAAAGGATGAAAGACAGGAAGTGGGTCACGGAATCCCTTATACTGCAAGGGCTGACTTAGGTGATTCAGCAGCAGTGGGATAGTTGGCAATGGCTACCTCAGCCAGCAGCACTCACAAACAGGAAAACCCAAACTGTACAAGTGTTCTCATCAACTCTATTAAAAATAGCCACAAGTGGAAACCACCTAGGTATGCATCAACTGATCAAAGGATAAACAAAATGTGGCCTTTCACAGCAGAAAGTTACCTAGCCACAATGAGGATGAACCTCGAAAATACTCTAAGAATCCAAATACAGTTCTGTGAGCTGCCCAAATCAGGGAGGTCCACAGATAGCAGCAACTAGATAGACAGAAAGAGCTAGAGCAGTAGTACTCAACCTGTGCATTGTAACCCCTTTGTGGGGGTCGAATGACCCTTTCACGGGAGTTGCCTAAGACCATTGGAAAAAAGATATTTACATTATGACTCATAATAGTACCAAAACTACAGTTATGAAGTAGCAACAAAAATAATTTTATAGTCAGGATCACCACAGCATGGGGAACTGTACCAAAGGGCTATAGCACTAGGAAGGTTGAGAACCACTAAGCTAGAGAGAAGAGGGGTAATGAAGTGATCCATAAAACTATGTGGATTGTACCTAAACAGTACTGGGGATTCTGAACTACCTTTCTAAACCTTCTACTTACCTTCCAGAACTCTCTCTCCAGAACTCTGAGAATTAGAGAGGCTGACTTATACTGCAGAGAGCCTGCTGCATAGGAGGAGCCTGGTACCCGTGGCTCCACTAGTCCAGGATGGTTGCAGATTCGCTGTAGCCGTGTCAGGACACTCAAGACACTGACAAAGTGCCCACTCTTCAGAGCTTCCTGAGTCCTGCTCACGAAGAAGAGGCATAAAGCTCAACGTATGCTCATCATCCACGATCACCATCAGTGACTTTCCTGATCTCAGAAAACACCAGAACTAGCAACATTCCCCAAGACTGGGCTAATAAATTTGTTATATTGCACATTCAAGTCTACATTCCTGAACAGATCTTTACTGAGTCACTCCAGGGAGCCAGAGTCAAAAGGTAGGTATAGGACAAATCTCAGGTACTACACCTTCTCAAGGGACAAGGCTGTTCCTTTATAAAGGGACCATGTTTCAGTAACATCAGGATAAAGTGCCCTGACAGACAAGTAGAAGCATCCAAGGCTTAATGTCATGAAAGAATTCATTAAGCCAGAAGGTGGGATGAGAGCATCCCAGAAAGCATATCCCTGATCCTATAAGGAAAGCGCACGCAGTGGCAGATGAGTCGCCAAGCAGGCCAGGCCAGGCCACACCCTGCTTCAGTATCAGACAGAGACCCACAAGGCTTAGGTGAGAAAGCAGAGCACAGCACGTGCAGCACCCTAAGGCAGGCAGTGAAGGGTGACATCAGGAGCACTTCAGAGGTGGATGTAGAACCATGCATGGTGAAATGACTACAGGTTCCAAACCCAAACAACTCATATAGAGGTTGCCTAAGAACCAGGCTCAGGAAGCCTGAGATCCTTGTGGGAAGTGCCAGCTTAGTTATGCCAGGGACCACGCAGGTATGTAACAGAGAAAGGTGGGAATACCGAGAAGCACTGCCAGGAGCGGATCCACAGTAAACCTTGCCTGGATAACAGGAAAGCCAAAAACAGCCAGCTCTGAGCCCTGTGATAAGGTTCCCCGAACAGGGCTGTGCATAAGAACTGAGTAAGAAGCTATCCCTCTATCTTAGGAAAATAGATATGGAACAAAACTCAAGACAACAGATATTTTTAAAGTTACCATGTTTGGCTTTGAGTGGGCTAAAACTAAGAGTCCCGAATCCAAGAATAATAGACATTTCCAGAGAAAGGGTGGAAGTGAAGAAGGTGCAAGTGGAAGCAAGTGGGAGCAGAAAGGAACCTCCCCCTGAGAGCCATAATTGGTGTTTCTATGCATCTGGACAGTGCAATATAGAAATGGGGGCCTACCTCAGGTTTTTAAGGTGTCCAGAAACCGGGTTCCCAAGTGCAAAAATGGGGTCAAGGTGTACAAAGTCTTAACATATTGAATTGTGGCTCAGAGAAAAGGAAGAAAACATGAAAAAGTCTCTCTGCCATTCTACTCAGAGCAGGTGTCACAGAACCACAAAAGACCATTAAGACAAGATGTGCAGGATCCAAAGCTATGGCCTCTTACCCCTCCACAACAGGTGACATCACTCCCAAATACAAGTACCTTACTACCCTGTGGCACTGGTATAGTCACAGATTAACAAGTTACATTTCCTGAATGATGACTTGTCAGAGCTCCTGCTTGGAGGACAACTGTGGTGGTTTGAATAGGTCCAGCCATCATGGATTCCTGGGTTTCATTGCCTGGCTATAGGGAGTAGTACCATTAGGAGGTATGGCCTTGTTGGAGTAGATATGGCCTTGGAGTAAGTGCCTCACTGTGTAGGTAGGCATAGAGATCTCCTATGCTCAAGCTCTACCTAGCATAGAATCAGAGTCTCCTCCTGGGTGCTTTTAGATTAAGATGGCCTGCCTGTACACTGCCATGCTTCCCGCCAAGATGATAATAGACTAAACCTCTGAAACTGTAAGTGAGCCCCAATGAAATGTTTTGCCTTTATAAGAGTTACCTAGGTCACTGTCTCTTCACAGCAGCAAACCCTAAGACAACAAACTAAGGAATTTAAAGGTAACTAAATTGTTTTTCCTTGTCTGCTGGTGATGGCACCTGACCTACACAGAAGCTCCAATCCTTTCCCACAAAATTACTTCTAACTAGAACTAGCATATCATTAATGTTGACAAAAGAAAATGTCAACATTTTGCTGAAATATCCGATAGAAACTAGTGTTACAGCAACATGCCTTCCACAGTATATGGAGGCTGAGCACATTAAACACTGTGGCACATTCACTGCTCTCTAAGATTCTAGACTAAATGACAGGCTGAATGTCTCATCACCAATGCAACTTGGCAAGGACTCTCTGGGAAATGGCCTATAATGAGCAGCGATCCATTCTTACACTTAGTTACCAAGTTTCCAATAAGCCTTTTAAACATGCTGTAGCAATACAAAGACATTTAGGGAGCCATAAGGTACTTTGAGAACTTTAGACATGTAGTAGACATGTAGTAGACATGTAGTAGACATGTAGTAGACATGTAGTAGACATGTAGTAGACATTTTCTTAGGTACTCACACATACCCTGTGCTCTGTAAACAAAAAGCAGCAGAGACTACTAGCATGTGAGGTCAAAATAAATACACATATGATTCTTCTCAGCTGCCATTACAATCCAGAGAGTGGGGTCTAAGTACTGAGAACTATCAGTTTTTAATTTTAAAATTAAAATCTATGTGAACTTTAATTCCATGTTTCTTCCATTTGTTTTATGTGGGACCATGAAAGGCACCCTGATTCCTGGGTGAGGAGGTTTGAAACCCGTGACCTTAAAAGGGACAGTAGGCGCTTTGCCTGACTCCCAGGAAACCAGGCTTGTCACTAGCTGCAGCCCTCCATAGATTTGTGGCCATCAGTCACATAAGCCCCTCCACAGGTAGACAGATCTCCATTGTAATGAGGTACCCAAAGGCCTTAGTCAATGAATTTCCCTTCCAGACACCCCTCCCTAGGCCTGAGATGTGTGGTATGGTTTTACTCATCTACCTTCCGCCATAACAATAAACACCTTAAAACCATAGACTGACTGTTTTCATCAACATCGTCCATGGGGAGCTGCCCTTTGCTTTCAGAGCTGTGGTCTAATCTCCCGTAGAAGGCCGCCCTGTGCTCCCAGCCACCACCGCCACCAAGCCTGCAATCAAGTCGAAGACATCCCCCAAGGGACCAGCCAGAGCTCCCCTCTCCTTCCCCTTGGCCCTGGGCTAGATCAAGCCCCACAGGACCCCATTCTCAACTCTTCCGGCACCCCAGCGGTGCATGGATGCCCAAGAGCCTGAGAACCAAAGGACTCTGGCCTCCTTGCAGGCCCACAGACCAGCTCCAGCTGGGTCCTGTGCCTCAGACTGTGCTTCCCACCCTTGAAGTGGCATGGGTAAGTGGGGTAAACTTCCCGCATCCTGCCTCCCTGAGAGGCCCAAGCCCTGTGGTGGAACGGCCGCAGGACCCCACAATAACCCTACAGTTTTAAACATGAGACACCACTGAGAACACAAGAAAGTGTCAAAGCAGCCATGGAGAGGATTCAGAGGTCTAAGTTGAGCCCACTGAATTGGCATATTGGGGCTACCAAGCAAGAGATGGGGGTGAATTCTTTAGGTCATAGGATGCTATAACATGACATGGATATTATGCCCCACTGGTTTCCTTCCAGAAAGACCATATTGACCCAAAGGTAAGCTGGTTAACCAGTAGCATTCACACTAACTACGCAGGTGTATTGGTTCAAATATGCTTGGCCCCTGGGAAGTGGTTCTATAAGGAGGAAGTATGTCACTGTGAAGGCAAGCCATAGAGGTTTCCTATGCTCAAGCTCCACCCAGGGCAGAAAGAGAACCTCTTGTCTGCAGATGAGAGTCATCTCCTGGCTGCCTTCTGATCAAGATATGGAGCTCTTCTAGTACCACTGTCTGCATGCATGCTGCCATGATAATAATGGACTGAACCTCTGAAACTGTAAGTCAGCCCCAATTAAATGTTGTCCTTTGTAAGAGTTGCTTTGATCATGGTGCCTCTTCACAGGAATGGAACCCTAACTAAGACAACAAGCTAATACAACAAGCAGCACCAAGCAGGGGAATAGATATCAAGCTACCCAAATGGCAGGTGTGTAGACTAAACATATACAATGGGCAAGTAAGACAAGGGAAAGGGAGGGTGTCCTGGAGCCTGCAGAGTCCTGGCTGCCTCACTGATAGGCACACTTACTGAGGCAACAGGGTGCATCTGCTTCACATTGGGCAGGCAGGCAAACTAGCACTTACCTAGGCTGTAGAATGACATCCTCATATAAGGCCTTCTGTCGACTGGAAAGGCGGCACTTCAGAACATGCTCATACTTCCTGGTTAGCTGTTTCTCCACATCTCTCTTGGTTCTCCTCAAAATAAATGGCTGTGTGACCTGGAGATAATAATAACCATTTTTCTCCCCTATTTGCCATGGTGTATGTAGCAGAGGGTAGATAAGCTTTAAATGAATCACCTGTAGTCACAGAAGCAAACATACCCTGTGTAATCGTATGACCATTTTGTGATAGTAATCCTGGTTTTCCTCATTGGGAGCTTTCAGGGGAAAGCTCAGGTAAGGCCTGGAGATTCCAGGAATGAGAAAGTGTACCATGGTCCAAAGCTCCAGGAAAGTGTTGTGCAGAGGTACATCGATGAGAAGCAGGCGCTGCTGGCTATAAACAAAATCAGTCAATGTTGTAACTTTGAAAAACATAAGTAGGCTGCAAAACTTCTCTGCAGCAACAAGAGAAAAATGGAGACAGAAGCTCTCATATGCCTTCGGGGAACAGACAGGCACACACAGTACTTGGGGAAGGGAAAGGAGGGTCAGAGGCAAGCAGACCTCTACGTTCAAGGTCAGTCTGGTCTACATAGAGAGATAACCAAGACTACATACTAAAACCCTGTTTCAAAGAAAAGGACCGAACAAAGGGAATCTGTGTCTCTTAGGTCCAACAATGCTGTATGACAAAGGAG